>NW_027003615.1:34428-97905 GCF_036934945.1 Oncorhynchus masou masou
AACTCTCTATAACCAATCCTGTTACTATACCATTCTAAACTCTCTATAACCAATCCTGTTACTATACCATTCTAAACTCTCTATAACCAATCCTGTTACTATACCATTCTAAACTCTCTATAACCAATCCTGTTACTATACCATTCTAAACCCTCTATAACCAATCCTGTTACTATACCATTCTAAACTCTCTATAACCAATCCTGTTACTATACCATTCTAAACTCTCTATAACCAATCCTGTTACTATACCATTCTAAACTCTCTATAACCAATCCTGTTACTATACCATTCTAAACTCTCTATAACCAATCCTGTTACTATACCATTCTAAACTCTATAACCAATCCTGTTACTATACCATTCTAAACTCTATAACCAATCCTGTTACTATACCATTCTAAACTCTCTATAACCAATCCTGTTACTATACCATTCTAAACTCTCTATAACCAATCCTGTTACTATACCATTCTAAACTCTCTATAACCAATCCTGTTACTATACCATTCTAAACTCTCTATAACCAATCCTGTTACTATACCATTCTAAACTCTCTATAACCAATCCTGTTACTATACCATTCTAAACTCTCATAACCAATCCTGTTAAATTCTAAACTCTCTATAACCAATCCTGTTACTATACCATTCATCATCCACACACTCTTCTCAGTATGGAACAGAGGAAGTGCATCAACCACAGCCTCCAACAACAGGTCAGAACCAATCAGAGTTGATGAAAACAGCAGGCTTCAGTGTGGCCAGCTACTTCCTATAACGTAGTTACCCAGAGCATTGATGTGATTTCTGTCCTTCCACAGTGACATCACATACGTCAATGTCATATTAGGTTGCAGTGTCTGTGTTCTGTAATCCCTTCACTCCTTACGTACCCAAAGTCCTGCTTCAGTCTGGAGGAGGAGAACTACAGACACAACCGCCATGGAGACTCATTTGGACAATGCAAAAAATCTGCCGTTACCGTATTGCACCGAAAAGTGCTGTAGCATTCATCTGAATACCTGGTCATACTATTTCAATAACAGTGCCATCAAAATGTCCTCCAAGGTGGCTCACTCCAATTTGGCTCGAGCAGACAGCTATGATCTCATACTTATTGTCAATCCTTCCCAACAACAAGGGGCTGGGTGCGCCCAAGTGTTTTACGAGAGCCTGAATGTACAGTAAACAAGGCCAAATAGATGCTGACAAGCTGTGAAAAGGGAAACAGACTGTGGAAATTCTAACACCTTTTGGCTTTAACAGCTACCGACTGGTAGGTGGAGAATCTCTTGTCTGTTAAACAACACATGCAGGGAGCCTGTGATCCCCAGATGGCCCTGTTTATTCAATGAAAGTGGATGGAGGAGAAGCAGAGAGACTTCATGGGTTTTTCTACTAAGGTAAGCATGTTCCACCACCACCACTAAAACACTAATGGCCCAAGGTTGTTTCCATATGCTGGAGAGACGTGGAGGGGGATGGAGCTGGGCTTAAGTCCTGTGTGTAGTCAGCCAGTGTCTGTGTGTAGTCAGCCAGTGTCTGTGTGTAGTCAGCCAGTGTCTGTGTGTAGTCAGCCAGTGTCTGTGTGTAGTCAGCCAGTGTCTGTGTGTAGTCAGCCAGTGTCTGTGTGTAGTCAGCCTGTGTCTGTGTGTAGTCAGCCAGTGTCTGTGTGTAGTCAGCCAGTGTCTGTGTGTAGTCAGCCAGTGTCTGTGTGTAGTCAGCCAGTGTCTGTGTGTAGTCAGCCAGTGTCTGTGTGTAGTCAGCCAGTGTCTGTGTGTAGTCAGCCAGTGTCTGTGTGTAGTCAGCCAGTGTCTGTGTGTAGTCAGCCAGTGTCTGTGTGTAGTCAGCCAGTGTCTGTGTGTAGTCAGCCAGTGTCAGTGTGTAGTCAGCCAGTGTCTGTGTGTAGTCAGCCAGTGTCTGTGTGTAGTCAGCCAGTGTCTGTGTGTAGTCAGCCAGTGTCTGTGTGTAGTCAGCCAGTGTCTGTGTGTAGTCAGCCAGTGTCTGTGTGTAGTCAGCCAGTGTCTGTGTGTAGTCAGCCAGTGTCAGTGTGTAGTCAGCCAGTGTCTGTGTGTAGTCAGCCAGTGTCTGTGTGTAGTCAGCCAGTGTCTGTGTGTAGTCAGCCAGTGTCTGTGTGTAGTCAGCCAGTGTCTGTGTGTAGTCAGCCAGTGTCTGTGTGTCGTCAGCCAGTGTCAGTGTGTAGTCAGCCAGTGTCTGTGTGTAGTCAGCCAGTGTCTGTGTGTAGTCAGCCAGTGTCTGTGTGTAGTCAGCCAGTGTCAGTGTGTAGTCAGCCAGTGTCTGTGTGTAGTCAGCCTGTGTCTGTGTGTAGTCAGCCAGTGTCTGTGTGTAGTCAGCCAGTGTCTGTGTGTAGTCAGCCAGTCAGCCAGTGTCTGTGTGTAGTCAGCCAGTGTCTGTGTGTAGTCAGCCAGTATCTGTGTGTAGTCAGCCAGTGTCTGTGTGTAGTCAGCCTGTGTCTGTGTGTAGTCAGCCAGTGTCAGTGTGTAGTCAGCCAGTGTCTGGGTTAAATCCCTGGCGGACCGGTCAACAGAAAGATGTTTAATGGAGGGACATTGCTTTTTTCCCTCCGTTTCACCACAGAGTTCGGGAAGAGACAGCAACATCTGCCGTTGCTTCCATGTGTGTCTGTTATGGTTCATTTCAAACGACACTATTCCCACAGGGAGGTGAAGGTTATTGCACTGTGAATTTGACCTATTTTAAATTGCCCCAGTCAATGAGATGAGCTTATCCCAAGGGAAAACAAACCACATGGCTAATATGCTAATACTAGCTCTTTGTTTCTTCATGTTAACGATCACCTTGTGTTTATTGTCATTTCCTCTACGTTAAATGTAACATTTTAACATGGAGGAAAGAGACATATGAATGCACCACTTTAACTTTTAGCGCCAAATGCTAACTCTGTCTCGACTCACATGTGTGGCGGTGCTAGCCAGTTACATGGAATTATCTGTCTGGTGTGGGTCGTTCATGCATGTTCCCAGTCAGTTGCATTGACTACCTGTCAATTCTACTTGTGCAGCGTGTGTCCTAGTTTCGCTGCCAGTCATGCGGCACGGTCCTCTTTTTAGTACTCTCCAGGGTGAGGAATGTGTCGTCTCCAGGGTGAGGAATGTGTCGTCTCCAGGGTGAGGAATGTGTCGTCTCCAGGGTGAGGAATGTGTCGTCTCCAGGGTGAGGAATGTGTCCTCTCCAGGGTGATGAATGTGTCGTCTCCAGGGTGAGGAATGTGTCGTCTCCAGGGTGAGGAATGTGTCGTCTCCAATGGGGTGAGGAATGTGTCGTCTCCAGGGTGAGGAATGTGTCGTCTCCAGGGTGAGGAATGTGTCCTCTCCAGGGTGAGGAATGTGTCGTCTCCAGGGTGAGGAATGTGTCGTCTCCAGGGTGAGGAATGTGTCGTCTCCAGGGTGAGGAATGTGTCCTCTCCAGAGTGAGGAATGTGTCCTCTCCAGGGTGAGGAATGTGTCGTCTCCAGGGTGAGGAATGTGTCGTCGTGTCGTCCAGGGTGAGGAATGTGTCCTCTCCAGAGTGAGGAATGTGTCCTCTCCAGAGTGAGGAATGTGTCCTCTCCAGAGTGAGGAATGTGTCCTCTCCAGGGTGAGAAATGTGTCGTCTTGGCACTGATTTCGTGAATAAGGATTCTTACCCAACTCCACTGGCACCTGCCCCGCTCTGCCTCGGCTACTCTGTCAGCCCAGCTTAGTCAAGCTGCATTACCTCATTGGTCCGTTTGTTAACTTGTCTCGTTGAAGAACAGAGTTTCGGCTATACAGTAACTATTTACAGGTCAAGGATACAGCAACTGCAGAGTAATGGGGATATACAGAAATGAAGAGACAGAAATGTCTGCATGCTGGCATTTTTGCCAATACACCTCAATGTCTGTTCCTATAAGCAGAATACCTATTTGAAGTGCTAATATAAGCTAATGCTGACATGCTAAGAGTTTTACAAGACCCTGAAATGCTCTTCAAAACAGGCTTAGCCATTTTGGGATAACAGCTCCTCTTCCACAGGAGGGCTAACGTTGAAGCTGCAGATGCTACGCCAATATGAGAAAATGCTTTTTGTGCTTCAGTGCTACCCTCAACACTGCCCTCAACACTCCCCTACTACCCTCAACACTCCCCTGCTACCCTCAACACTCCCCTGCTACCCTCAACACTCCCCTGCTGCCCTCAACACTCCCCTGCTACCCTCAACACTCCCCTGCTACCCTCAGCACTCCCCTGCTACCCTCAACACTCCCCTGCTACCCTCAGCACTCCCCTGTTACCCTCAACACTCCCCTGTTACCCTCAACGCTACCCTCAACACTCCCTGCTACCCTCAACACTCCCCTGCTACCCTCAACACTCCCCTGCTGCCCTCAACACTCTCTTGCTACCCTCCCGGCAGCACTCCCCTGCTACCCTCAACACTCCCCTGCTATCCTCAGCACTCCCCCTGCTACCCTATACACTCCCTTGCTATCCTCAGCACTCCCTACTATCCTCAACACTCCCCTGCTGCCCTCAGCACTCCCCCCACCTTAGTGCTACCCTCAGCACTCCCCTGCTACCCTCAGCACTCCCCTGCTATCCTCAACACTCCCCTGCTGCCCTCAGCACTCCCTGCTACCCTCAACACTCCCTGCTACCCTCAACACTCCCCCCCTGCTGCCCTCACTCCCCTGCTACCCTCACTCCCCTGCTGCCCTCAGCACTCCCTCTGCTACCCTCAGCACTCCCCTGCTACCCTCAACACTCCAGCACCCCTGCTACCCTCAACACTCCCCTGCTACCCTCAGCACTCCCCTGCTACCCTCAGCACTCCCCTGCTACCCTCAACACTCCCCTGCTACCCTCAGCACTCCCCTGTTACCCTACTCCCCCCCTCAACACTCCCCTGCTGCCCTCAACACTCCTGCTACCCCCCTCCCCTGCCCTCAGCACTCCCCTGCTACCCTCAACCCTCAACAGCTCCCCTGCTGCCCTCAACACTCCCTGCTACCCTCAGCACTCCCTGCTACCCTCAGCACTCCCCTGCCCCTCAGCACTCCCCTGCTACCCTCAACACTCCCCTGCTGCCCTCAGCACTCCCCTGCTATCCTCAACACTCCCCTGCTACCCTCAGCACTCCCCTGCTGCCCACAGTGCTACCCTCAACACTCCCCTGCTGCTACCCTCACTCCCCTGCACTCCCCTTTTACCCTCAACACTCCCTTGCTGCCCTCAACACTCCCCTGCTGCCCTCAGCACTCCCCTGCTACCCTCAACACTCCCCTGCTACCCTCAACACTCCCCTGCTACCCTCAGCACTCCCCTGCTACCCTCAACACTCCCCTGCTGCCCTCTCCCCTGCACCCTCCCTGCTACCCTCAACACTCCCCTGCTACTACCCTCAGCACTCCCTGCTACCCTCTCTCCCTGCTACCCTCAACACTCCCCTGCTGCCCTCAGCACTCCCCTGCTGCCCTCAGCACTCCCCTGCTACCCTCAGCACTCCCCTGCTACCCTCAACACTCCCCTGCTACCCTCAGCACTCCCCTGCTACCCTCAACACTCCCCTGCTGCCCTCAGCACTCCCTGCCACCACTCCCCCCCTGCTGCCCTCAACACTCCCCTGCTGCCCTCAGCACTCCCCTGCTACCCTCAACACTCCCCTGCTGCCCTCAGCACTCAACACTCCCTGCTACCCTCAACACTCCCCTGCTACCCTCAGCACTCCCCTGCTACCCTCAGCACTCCCCTGCTACCCTCAGCACTCCCTGCTACCCTCAACACTCCCCTGCTACCCTCAGCACTCCCTGCTACCCTCAACACTCCCCTGCTGCCCTCAGCACTCCCTGCTACCCTCAACACTCCCCTGCTGCCCTCAGCACTCCCCCCTGCCCTCACCCTCAACACTCCCCTGCTACCCTCAGCACTCCCCTGCACCCTCCCCCTGCTGCCCTCAGCACTCCCCCTGCCCTCAGCACTCCCCTGCAACCCTCAGCACTCCCCTGCTGCCCTCAGCACTCCCCTGCTACCCTCAGCACTCCCCTGCTACCCTCAACACTCCCCTGCTGCCCTCACTCCCCTGCACCCTCAGCACTCCCCTGCTACCCTCAGCACTCCCCTGCTACCCTCAACACTCCCCTGCTACCCTCAGCACTCCCCTGCTACCCTCAGCACTCCCCTGCTACCCTCAACACTCCCCTGCTGCCCTCAGCACTCCCCTGCTGCCCTCAGCACTCCCCTGCTACCCTCAGCACTCCCCTGCTACCCTCACGCACCCTCAACACTCCTGCTACCCTCAACACTCCCCTGCTGCCCTCAGCACTCCCCTGCTACCCTCACACTCCCCTGCTGCCCTCAGCACTCCCCTGCAACCCTCAGCACTCCCCTGCTACCCTCAGCACTCCCCTGCTGCCCTCAGCACCCTCAGCACTCCCCTGCTACCCTCAGCACCCCTGCAGCACTCCCCTGCTACCCTCAACACTCCCCTGCTACCCTCAACACTCCCCTGCTACCCTCAACACTCCCCTGCTACCCTCAGCACTCCCCTGCTACCCTCAACACTCCCCTGCTACCCTCAGCACTCCCCTGCTACCCTCAACACTCCCCTGCTACCCTCAGCACTCCCCTGCAACCCTCAACACTCCCTCCCTGCTACCCTCAACACTCCCCTGCTGCCCTCAGCACTCCCCTGCTATCCTCAGCACTCCCCTGCAACCTCAACACTCCCCTGCTGCCTTCAGCACTCCCCTGCTATCCTCAGCACTCCCCTGCAACCCTCAACACTCCCCTGCTGCCTTCAGCACTCCCCTGCTATCCTCAGCACTCCCCTGCAACCCTCAACACTCCCCTGCTACCCTCAACACTCCCCTGCTGCCTTCAGCACTCCCCTGCTATCCTCAGCACTCCCCTGCAACCCTCAACACTCCCCTGCTGCCTTCAGCACTCCCCTGCTATCCTCAGCACTCCCCTGCAACCCTCAGCACTCCCCTGCAACCCTCAACACTCCCCTGCTACCCTCAGCACTCCCCTGCAACCCTCAGCACTCCCCTGCTACCCTCAACACTCCCCTGCTGCCTCAGCACTCCCTGCTATCCTCAGCACTCCCCTGCAACCCTCAACACTCCCCTGCTGCCTCAGCACTCCCCTGCTATCCTCAGCACTCCCTCAACACTCCCTGCCCTCAACACTCCCCTGCTGCCCTCAGCACTCCCCTGCTATCCTCAACACTCCCCTGCTGCCCTCAGCACTCCCCTGCAACCCTCAACACTCCCCTGCTGCCCTCAACACTCCCCTGCTGCCCTCAACACTCCCCTGCTGCCCTCAACACTCCCCTGCTACCCTCAGCACTCCCCTGCTGCCCTCAACACTCCCCTGCTGCCCTCAGCACTCCCCCCACCTTAGTGCTACCCTCAGCATTCCCCCCATCTTTAAAACCCCTTTCTATGGTATTACACTATGGCATTACCCTTACCTCGCTCAACATGGGGGTTGGAGGATGCAGACACACGGAAAGAGATCAAATCTGTGTCAGCGTAGTAGCACCTGGCTAGCAGTCTGGTCAGACCTCAGGGCTTATGTAGGTCTGGCATGCAGACAAACCAATCATCTGTGAATTTCTCAAAGTGGTAAAACAACATGGGGTGAGAGACAGAGCAAGACAGAGAGACACAGAGCAAGACAGAGAGACACAGAGCAAGACAGAGAGACACAGAGCAAGACAGAGAGACACAGAGCAAGACAGAGAGACACAGAGCAAGACAGAGAGACACGGAGCAAGACAGAGAGACACGGAGCAAGACAGAGAGACACAGAGTGAGACAGAGTGAGAGAGAGTGAGAGAGAGCAAGTGTTTTTCACTGTATATATTATCTACCTCACTTGCTTTGGCAATGTTAACACATGTTTCCCATGCCAATAAAGCCCTTGAATTGAATTGAGAGAGTGAGTGAGTGAGTGAGTGAGTGAGTGAGTGAGTGAGAGAGAGAGAGAGAGAGAGAGAGAGAGAGACAGAGACAGAGACAGAGACAGAGACAGAGACAGAAAGAAGTGGGTTGTGAAGGCTGAAGGTCCTGGTTTTATCATGTCAACATGGATGGATCAGGTATCACGTTCTCTTAAGAGTCTATTCACTGTCCAATGGTCATAAACTGGCTGAATCAACGTTGTTTCCATGTAATTTCAACAAAAGCATTGAACGTGATGATGTTGAATCAACCTGTAAACTGATTGGATCAGCAAAACGTCATCAACGTAAAAGGGAATTTCAGATCTTTTTAACCTAATTCCAATGACATGGTCACATGTTTTGTTTATTTCAGGTTTAATTCACAGTGGACAACTCAATGAAATGTAAGTCAAAACTAGACGTTGAAATGACGTCTGTGCCCAGTGGGTGGTGTTGTAACACATAGATTAATCTTCTTCCTGCCACATTCTCCTGTTCTGACGAGAAGGGAGGCTGGGGGCTTTATGCTCTTGAAATCAGTATCAACCCCCCCACTACCTCCAACCTCCGTCAGTCCTCTCTGACCTCAAACAACTCTCTTCCCTCTGGGGAACAGAACATTACAAATGTAAAGTGGCACTTATAGTGCAGCCACTGTCGCAAGAGTAGACCTTCAACTAGTGCAATGCCCCAAAAAATCATCAACTCAAATAAACAATAATATTGCAATGCCTCCGAGCGTGACTGTCTGAGCACGATGTATACCCCAGTGATCACTTATGGGGGGTTGGTTTCATAACTTGTGAATGCTCTCTCTCTCTCTCCCTTTCAATATCTCCTCTTTCCTGCAGTCGCCGTTGTTCTAATACAGTCCACTCACTTACTCTCTCATACAGTAACAGCTTAGCATTCTTAGAACTGTACATTACCTATTGTCTCTTCATCTATCTGTCTATCTGACATTTATTTTATTTCACTTTCTCTAATGCCTCTCTCTCTCTCTCTCTCTCTCTCTGAACATTCCCTCTCCTTCTCTCTCTCCTCTTCTCCCTCCTTCTCTCTCCTCTTCTCTCTCCTCTTCTCCTTCCTTCTCTCTCCTCTTCTCTCTCCTTCTCTTTCCTCTTCTCCTTCCTTCTCTCTACTCTTCTCTCTCATTCTCTTTCCTCCTCTCCCTCCTTCTCTCTCCTCTTCTCTCTCCTCTTCTCCTTCCTTCTCTCTCCTCTTCTCCCTCCTTCTCTATCCTCTTCTCCCTCCTTCTCTCTCCTCTTCTCCCTCCTTCTCTCTCCTCTTCACCCTCCTCTCTCCCTTTTCTCTCCTTCTCTCTCCTCTTCTTCCTCCTTCTCTCTCCTCTTCTCTCCTCTTCTCCCTCCTCTCTCCTTCTCCCTCCTTCTCTCTCCTCTTCTCCCTTCTCTATTCTCTTCTCCCTCCTTCTCTAAGCCGTGATCCTCTCAGTAAATAAGGGACCTGGCACAGCTATCACCTCATGTGAACCCTCTCTCTTGCTGGACCCGGGGCCAAGAAGCACTGGGCTGGAATGTGAGCCCCAGCTGCCTCTCAGCTGGCTCATCCATGGTCGCCTCGGCACAGATGTTGTCTCTATTTCGCTTCGGATAAACAATAACACGGAGGGAAACCGCTCAGGTCCTTTTGCAACCGAGGGGTGTCCGAAGTGTTTGCCCGAGCGGCAGGGATTGTTTTTCCCCATCTGAAGTGTCTGAGTCAACATATCAAACTGTTGGTGGGATTAGAAGAGTTGTTTTCCACACTATTTTGGATCCTTTCGCGAATAAGAAAAAGGGTCAGAAATGTGTTTCTAGTAAAAGTCCAGGAAGGAATGTGTCAGTTACTACACAAACTGGCCCTGGTCACATGGAAAAGAGGACAAAACAGGGCTCTCTTTTCAGTTGAGAAATTCTGGGAATGTGTGGATGGGGCGTTGATTCCTAGTAACGCTTCAGTCAGAGGGAAGAAGCAGAAAAACTAAAAACATTCAATAAAAATAATGTTCAATAGCGTCAGTCTCAGCAATATTAGTGGAGGTATTTATGCTTTTGAAAACTGTAGTGGCATGCATTTTAATGTCCTATAATCTCAAAATATATTTTGCAGGATTCTAATGTCTCTGTGCTGTTGGCTTTGTGACAGTCGGACATCCCTTCTGTGACATCATAGGGACGTTGATTGGAATCCAGATTCCTGCAATCAGAGGCAGGTACTCAGCTCCCATTTGAACAGTCACTGCAAGGGAAGTTGTCTCAACCATGTCTGCAGGTCTCAGACAATCCTGTCCAATAAAAGTCTCTCCAGTGTGTTGACATACGGTCATTTCCTAATAATACAACCTGCTGCTGTGTGGTCTATCAACATGAAGTATCCTGAGGCTGGACCATTCTGTGTTGATCTGAGAGAGGTGTCAAGGGGACACATGGCTTGAACATCTAACTTGTTGTTTACAGTGTATTGTTTTGCTGGCCTTGCAAGTCGACAGCCCAAGAATGAGTCACAAGTCCTGATGGCTATTTATATAAATCAGTCTATTATGAGGCTTACTGACGATGTAGAAAACAAGTCACTGTTGTTCTTTCTGTGCTGTATGTTGGCTACTGTTCACTGCAAGTGTTTAACTGCTCCCACTTTTACAGTCTGATGAAAACCAGTGGGCTGTTTGGCCTCCTATCACTGTCCCACACCCAGTGAAAATTCTTTCTTGGGAATTACAATTCTCTAGAGCTGGCACTTTCACAATGTATGATTTACTATAAGGAGCTTATGTGTTTATGTCCAACAGAGTAGGCTATGAATTGAGTCAGGCAATGTCTGGGTTACCCTGGCTGACTCTCCTGACTGACTCTCCCTGGCTGACTCTCCCTGGCTGACTCTCCTGACTGACTCTCCTGGCTGACTCTCCCTGGCTGACTCTCCCTGACTGACTCTCCCTGGCTGACTCTCCCTGGCTGACTCTCCCTGACTGACTCTCCCTGGCTGACTCTCCCTGACTGACTCTCCCTGGACTGACTCTCCCTGGCTGACTCTCCCTGACTGAATCTCCCTGGCTGACTCTCCCTGGCTGACTCTCCCTGACTGACTCTCCCTGGCTGACTCTCCTGGCTGACTCTCCCTGGCTGACTCTTCCTGGCTGACTCTCCCTGGCTGACTCTCCCTGACTGACTCTCCCTGGCTGACTCTCCCTGACTGACTGACTCTCCCTGGCTGACTCTCCCTGGCTGACTCTCCCTGGCTGACTCTCCCTGACTGACTCTCCCTGACTGACTCTCCCTGGCTGACTCTCCCTGACTGACTCTCCCTGGCTGACTCTCCCTGACTGACTCTCCCTGGCTGACTCTCCCTGACTGACTCTCCCTGGCTGACTCTCCCTGACTCCCTGGCTGACTGACTCCCTGGCTGACTCTCCCTGGCTGAATCTCCCTGGCTGACTCTCCCTGGCTGACTCTCTCCCTGGCTGACTCCCTGACTGACTCTCCCTGGCTGACTCTCCCTGGCTGACTCTGACTGAGCAGACCTGACTGACTCTCCCTGGCTGACTCTCTCTGGCTGACTCTCCGTTTGGTCCACTGGCTGAGTTAGTGGGAGGGCTGACTCTCCTGGCTGACTCTCCCTGACTGACTCTCCCTGGCTGACTCTCCCTGGCTGACTCTCCCCTGACTGACTCTCCCTGGCTGACTCTCCCTGGCTGACTCTCCCTGGCTGACTCTCCCTGACTGACTCTCCCTGGCTGACTCTCCCTGACTGACTCTCCCTGGCTGACTCTCCCTGGCTGACTCTCCCTGACTGACTCTCCCTGGCTGACTCTCCCTGGCTGACTCTCCCTGGCTGACTCTCCCTGACTGAGCAGAGATATGACTACACTTGAATTAGGACCATTCCGAGAGAGACAGAGAGGAGACGTCCATTTCCGTTTGGTCCACTAGAGGATTAGCAATTTCACAGAGAGATCAGCAAGAGATAGAGAGAGAGGGAGGGATGGATGGAGAGAAAGAGACATAGACAGAGGGAGAGATAGAAAGAGAGAAGTAGAAAGAGAGAGCTAGAAAGACAGAAATATATATATATATATATATAGAGAGAGAGAGAGAGAGAGAGAGAGAGAGAGAGAGAGAGAGAGAGAGAGACAGAGAGAGAGAGACAGAGAGAGAGAGAGAGAGAGAGAGACAGAGAGAGACAGAGAGAGACAGAGAGAGAGACAGAGAGAGAGACAGAGAGAGAGTTTTCCTCCTCCTTAACTAGACATGGTATGTGATGGGAGCATTGACTCTTTAGAGAGGGAGAGAGACAACCTCTATGTTGTGGACACACTGAGAGAGAGACAGACAGAGAGACAACCTCTATGTTGTGGAGACAGAGATCACTGTTTCATAGAGACAGCAGACCAAGACAGACCTCTATGTTGTGGACAGATCACTGTGTGACCTCTATGAGAGAGAGTTATACAGACAGCAGAGACAACCTCTATGTTGTGGAGAGAGACAGACAGAGAGAGACAGAGATCAGAGAGAGAGACAGACAACCTCTATGTTGTGGACACACTGAGATCACTGATACAGACAGCAGACCAAGAGACCTCTATGGTGAGACACAGAGAGATACACAGAGAGACCAAGACACCTCTGGACACAGACATCAGAGATGAGACAGACAGAGACCAAGACAACCTCTATGTTGTGGACATAGAGATCACTGTCATACAGACAGCAGACCAAGACAACCTCTATGTTGTGGACACACTGAGAGACTGTTTCAGACAGACAACAGACCAAGACAACCTCTATGGTGTGGACACACTGAGATCACTGTTTCATACAGAGCAGACCAAGACAACCTCTATGGTGTGGACAGAGGGAGAGAGAACAAGACAACCTCTAGACAGACCAAGACAACCTCTATGTTGTGGACACACTGAGATCACTGTTTCATACAGACAGCAGACCAAGACAACCTCTATGGTGTGGGACACTGAGATCACTGAGAGAGAGACAGAGAGACAGACAACAGACAACCTCTATGTTGTGGACACACTGAGATCACTGTTTCATACAGACAGCAGACCAAGACAACCTCTATGTTGTGGACACACTGAGATCACTGTTTCATACAGACAGAGACCAAGACAAGAGGTGTGGACACAGAGATCAGTTTCATACAGACAGCAGACCAAGACAAGAGAGTGAGACACACTGAGATCACTGTTTCATACAGACAGAGCAGACCAAGACAACCTCTATGTTGTGGACACTGAGATCACTGTTTCATACAGACAACAGACCAAGACAACCTCTATGGTGTTTTCACTGTTTCATCAGACAGCAGACCAAGACAACCATATGTTGTGGACACACTGAGATCACTGTTACAGGCAGACCAAGACAACTCTTTGGACACAGAGATCACTGTTTCATACAGACAGCAGACCAAGACAACCTCTATGTTGTGGACACACTGAGATCACTGTTTCATACAGACAGCAGACCAAGACAACCTCTATGTTGTGGACACACTGAGATCACTGTTTCATACAGACAGCAGACCAAGACAACCTCTATGGTGTGGACACACTGAGATCACTGTTTCATACAGACAACAGACCAAGACAACCTCTATGTTGTGGACACACTGAGATCACTGTTTCATACAGACAACAGACCAAGACAACCTCTATGGTGTGGACACACTGAGATCACTGTTTCATACAGACAGCAGACCAAGACAACCTCTATGTTGTGGACACACTGAGATCACTGTTTCATACAGACAACAGACCAAGACAACCTCTATGTTGTGGACACACTGAGATCACTGTTTCATACAGACAACAGACCAAGACAACCTCTATGTTGTGGACACACTGAGATCACTGTTTCATACAGACAACAGACCAAGACAACCTCTATGTTGTGGACACACTGAGATCACTGTTTCATACAGACAACAGACCAAGACAACCTCTATGGTGTGGACACACTGAGATCACTGTTTCATACAGACAGCAGACCAAGACACCTCTATGTTGAGGACACACTGAGATCACTGTTTCACAGACAACAGAGATGTTGGACACACTGAGATAGATGCAACATGATAGAATAGATTAAAGTGAAATAAAGTTTAAATCAAATAAATAAAGATGTAATGTCTGGAAACAAAAAGTGTACAAAGCAAAAATGTTCCTATTGAGGTTTTCTATGAAGGTTCATCTCAAGTGAATCTACAATATGTACCTCCATTGGTTTTAAAACCCCAGTATGTTCACTGTACCACAGAACATAGCAAACAGACTGTTGAATAAAGTGCTGTTTGATATTGACAGCAGCAGAGACAGTCTACTGCTGAGATATTTCCTACAGTGAAGAAGAACCTCTATGTTGTGGACCCTAGTGCTCCTCTGGAAGGCAGGTGTGACGGTAGCATTGCCCTCCCTGGCTGTGCTCGGTGCAGTCCACCCACTCCCCACACAGAGATCTGAATCACACACTCATCTCCATCCCATTCACTGAGGACTCTCTTACTGTAGAAGCCCTCCAGTTACACAATGCAGCGTGATACTACACAACACATGCCAGAATCTTATTATACACACAGCCAAACATCTTATAGGCTATATGTTCATCTCAACTGTAATCTACAATATAACCCACAACCTAAAACCTCAGAGTCAGTACCACCAACATACAACCCTACAGTTAACCCAACAACCTGGCACAACACTATTCACTTCTACAGCTCCACCCAACACAACCCTACAGTTAACCCAACAACTCTGGCTCCACAACACCTAGCATTGCCCTCAACCTGACACCACACTGTGCTCAGTCCACCCAACACAACCCTACAGTTAACCCATCAACCTGAACACACACTCATCTCCACCCACACACTACAGTTAACCCTCTTACTGACAGCCCTCCACACAACACCAACTACACAACACTATTAACCCAGCCAGACATCTGCTATATGCACAACACTATCCACCCAACACAATCTAAAACCTCAGACCTCCACCCAACACAACCCTACAGTTAACCCATCAACCTGGCACAACACTATTCACTTCCCAGCTCCACCCAACACAACCCTACAGTTAACCCATCAACCTGACACAACACTATTCACTTCACAGCTCCACCCAACACAACCCTACAGTTAACCCATCAACCTGCACAGACACACTATTCACTTCCCAGCTCCACCCAACACAACCCTACAGTTAACCCATCAACCTGGCACAACACTATTCACTTCCCAGCTCCACCCAACACAACCCTACAGTTAACCCATCAACCTGACAGTTAACCCAACAACTACTATTCACTTCCCAGCTCCACCCAACACAACCCTACAGTTAACCCATCAACCTGGCACAACACTATTCACTTCCCAGCTCCACCCAACACAACCCTACAGTTAACCCATCAACCTGGCACAACACTATTCACTTCACAGCTCCACCCAACACAACCCTACAGTTAACCCATCAACCTGGCACAACACTATTCACTTCCCAGCTCCACCCAACACAACCCTACAGTTAACCCATCAACCTGGCACAACACTATTCACTTCCCAGCTCCACCCAACACAACCCTACAGTTAACCCATCAACCTGGCACAACACTATTCACTTCCCAGCTCCACCCAACACAACCCGGGACAGCACAGCGCTGTCAGCCTGCTGCATCACAACATGGTGAGGCATAACACTGCTTAACTCAATTCCATGTTGCTTAGCACCAGCTGCTGTTCCAGTGAGAAACCCGACCAATCCAACGCATGCTGCCTGACATGGTTCTCACGTAGGACACACGGCTGTATGAGGCAACTATGGTTCTCACGTAGGACACACGGCTGTATGAGGCAACTATGGTTCTCACGTAGGACACACAGCTGTATGAGGCAACTATGGTTCTCACGTAGGACACACGGCTGTATGAGGCAACTATGACTCTGAACTGGCTACAAGGCTACATTATGACTTCAAAAACAGATTGCTAACGGTTAACTAATTATTCAATGAGGGGATTGAGTATTTTATTAGCTGTCATTGAAATGAAGTGTTATAAATTCATGCCACTAAACATGGCACTTACTCAACCACACACACACACACACACACACACACACACACACACACACACACACACACACACACACACACACACACACACACACACACACACACACACACACACACACACACACACACACATGACTGTCTTCCTGCTCTGTCAGTAATAGAGAGAGAATGAGAGAGAATGAGAGAGAGAAAGAGAGAGAGAGACAGAGATAGAGACACAGAGAGAGAGAGAGAGACAGAGAGAAAGAGAGAAAGAGAGAGAGCGAGAGACAGAGACAGAGAGAGAGACAGAGAGAGAGAGAGACAGAGAGAGAGAGAGAGAGAGAGACTTCAAAGAGACAGAGGTGTCTTTGGAGAGGGAGAGAGTGAGAGACAGAGAGAGACAGAGATACCTTAGTGAAGACATATGTTCCCATGCCAATAAAGCCCCGAGAGACAGAGAGAGTGAGAGACAGAGAGACAGAGACAGAGACAGAGACAGAGAGAGAGAGAGAGAGAGAGAGAGAGAGAGAGAGAGAGAGAGCGAGAGACAGAGAGAGACAGAGAGACAGAGAGAGAGAGAGAGAGAGAGAGAGAGAGACAGAGAGAGAGAGAGAGAAAGAGAGACAGATAGGGTGTCTTTGGAGAGGGTGTGTAGGAAAGAGTCCCCCCAGCTGCTGTTTATCCCCCTTGTCTCAATGCTCTCATCCACCAGTGCCCTACTGATACAAACAGGAAGTACATCATGTGACCTGATAGCTGGAAGACACAGGAACACACACGCACACATGGACAGATGGACACACGCACACATGGACAGATGGACACACGCACACACGGACGGACATACGGACAGACAGAGTCACACCTCACCACAGGGACATGGAGTCTGGAATCTCAGCTGGAGGAAATGGCACAATCATAAAACGACCACTTTCTCCTTCGTACCTTTTTCCACACGGGGTTATTTATAAATGACATGGTCCCTGGGTCTTTCTTCCTGTAGGGTCCCCATAGGCCCCCGAAAAGGACTACAGTCTTTTAGAATAGGGAGTAGAATGGTTCCCCTTGTGTTACCAGAATGAACTATTGTCAGTCCTTCTGTAGAAGTCATATTTTAGGACGATGAATTATATGTAAACAAAGTTCTTAGAGGAATGGAGAATCACACACTCACACAAACACTTTCCCTGACTGTTCACACAGGCACAATACTGTATCTCTGTCTTCCTCTGTCTCACACACATAAACACACACACTCACACAAACACTTTCCCTGACTGTTCACACAGGCACAATACTGTATCTCTGTCTTCCTCTGTCTCACACACATAAACACACACACTCACACACATACACACATTCACATACATATCCCCACTCATGCACATACACACAGAGAGTGCTGTGAGGCAACACTCAGACAGGCAATGAGCTCATCTGATCTGAATGTCTTCTCAGAATTAATGCACTTCTCGTGACATCCTCTCTATTCCTCTCTTTCTTTATCCATCCTCCCCGTCTCTCTCTCTCTCGCTTTCTCTCTCACTCTGTCTCTCTATATCTCTGTCTATATATATATATATCTCTCTCTATCAATTCAATTGACGTCATTGGCATGGCAAGTTAAATTACTTACATTGTTAAAGTATACATGCTTGGTGGGACCAACAGCAATAATAATATTAGTAGTGGACATGTGTTTACCATTAACAGCAACTACAACAACAATATTAATGAGAATAATAATACATTAAAGCAATAGTAGTAGACCAGTGTCAACATGACTGAGAAGACACATGACCTGGTAGTAGACCAGTGTCAACATGACTGAGAAGACACATGACCTAGTAGACCAGTGTCAACATGTAGACACATGACCTGGTAGTAGACCAGTGTCAACATGACTGAGAAGACACATGACCTGGTAGTAGACCAGTGTCAACATGACTGAGAAGACACATGACCTGGTAGTAGACCAGTGTCAACATGACTGAGAAGACACATGACCTGGTAGTAGACCAGTGTCAACATGACTGAGAAGACACATGACCTGGTAGTAGACCAGTGTCAACATGACTGAGAAGACACATGACCTGGTAGTAGACCAGTGTCAACATGACTGAGAAGACACATGACCTGGTAGTAGACCAGTGTCAACATGACTGAGAAGACACATGACCTGGTAGTAGACCAGTGTCAACATGACTGAGAAGACACATGACCTGGTAGTAGACCAGTGTCAACATGACTGAGAAGACAAGACACATGACCTGGTATGACCAGTGTCAACATGACTGAAAACACATGATGGGAATATTACATGACCAGTCTCAACATGACTGAGAAGCATGACCTTAGTCACTGGCTGTCCATGACCTGGTTGTAGAGGAGTGACATATATTTGGCTGCCAAAACTGACTCATGGTGGCTTTAGACCAGTGTAAATATGAGATTTTAGATTAATATTTTATAGTTAGAATTCTTTGTATTGAATTATAATGACCTTGTGAAATAAATACAAATCAAGGTGGGAATATTTGTCACAGTGTAGTAGGAAATGCACTTGTCACTGGCTGTCCATCAGGTTGTGGCAGGAGGAGCACATTTGGCTGCCAAAACTCTCTGTTGGCTTTTCAGCCAATAAATATTAGATTTTAGATTAATATTTTATAGTTGAATTTTTGTATTGAATTATAATATTGTGAAATAAATATTATCCCAGGTCTGAGTATTTTCCAGTGCCAGTAGGAAATGCAGCTCTGTCTCTCTTCCTGGGGTTTATTAGTGATCCCCATTAGTTCCTGCCAAGGCAGCCAGGTTGCCTTCTCTTCCTGGGTATTTTTGTATTTTTAGTGATTAGTTCCTGTGCATCTTCCTGGGGTTTATTAGTGATCCCCATTAGTTCCTGCCAAGGCAGCAGCTTCTCTTCCTGGGGTTTATTAGTGATCCCCATTAGTTCCTGCCAAGGCAGCAGCTTCTCTTCCTGGGGTTTATTAGTGATCCCCATTAGTACTCTTCCTGGGGTTTATTAGTGATCCCCAGTGCGTATAGTGCGTATGTTATCATGTGTGTGTGTGTGTGTGTGTGTGTGTGTGTGTGTGTGTGTGTGTGTGTGTGTGTGTGTGTGTGTGTGTGTGTGTGTGTGTGTGTGTGCCAATGTTTGTGTGGCTTCACAGTCCCTGCTGTTCCATAAGGTGTTTTTTATCTGTTTTTTAAAATCTGATTCTACTGCTGCATCAGTTACCTGATGTGGAATAGAGTTCCATGTAGTCATGGCTCTGTGTAGTACTGTGTGCCTCCGTAGTCTGTTCTGGACTTGGGGACTGTGAAGAGACCTTCTGCGGCATGTCTTGTGGGGTATGCATGGGTGTCCGAGCTGTGTGCCAGTAGTTTAGACAGACAGTTCGGTGCATTCAACATGTCAATACCTCTCATAAATAAAAGTAGTGATGAAGTTAATCTCTCCTCCACTTTCAGCCAGGAGAGATTGACATGCATATTATTAATATTAGATCTCTGTGTACATCCAAGGTCCAGCCGTGCCGCCCTGTTCTGGGCCAATTGCAATTTTCCTAAGTCCTTTTTTGTGGCACCTGACCACACGACTGAACAGTAGTCAAGGTGCAACAAAACTAGGGCCTGTGGGACCTGCCTTGTTGATAGTGTTGTTAAGAAGGCAGAGCATCGCTTTATTATAGTCAGACTTCTCTCCATCTCAGCTACTACTGTATCAAAATTCAGGGCGATTCCCTGATCCACCTCTACGCAGATGACACCATTCTATATACTTTCGGCCGTCCTTGGACACTGTGCTATCTAACCTCCAAACGAGCTTCAATGCCATACAACACTCCTTCAGTGGCCTCCAACTGCTCTTAAACGCTAGTAAAACCAAATGCATGCTTTTCAACCGATCGCTGCCTGCACCCGCATGCCCGACGAGCATCACCACCCTGGATGGTTCCGACCTTGAATATGTGGACATCTATAAGTACCTAGGTGTCTGGCTAGACTGTAAACTCTCCTTCCAGACTCATATCAAACATCTCCAATCTAGAGTCGGCTTTCTATTCCGCAACAAAGCCTCCTTCACTCACGCCGCCAAACTTACCCTAGTAAAACAGACTATCCTACCGATCCTCGACTTCGGCGATGTCATCTACAAAATAGCTTCCAACACTCTACTCAGCAAACTGGATGCAGTTTATCACAGTGCCATCCGTTTTGTCACTAAAGCACCTTATACCACCCACCACTGCGACTTGTATGCTCTAGTCGGCTGGCCCTCGCTACATATTCGTCGCCAGACCCACTGGCTCAGGTCATCTACAAGTCCATGCTAGGTAAAGCTCCGCCTTATCTCAGTTCACTGGTCACGATGGCAACACCCATCCGTAGCACGCGCTCCAGCAGGTGTATCTCACTGATCATCCCTAAAGCCAACACCTCATTTGGCCGCCTTTCTTTCCAGTTCTCTGCTGCCTGTGACTGGAACGAATTGCAAAAATCCCTGAAGTTGGAGACTTTTATCTCCCTCACCAACTTCAAACATCTGCTATCTGAGCAGCTAACCGATCGCTGCAGCTGTACATAGTCTATTGGTAAATAGCCCACCCATCTTCACCTACCTCATCCCCATACTGTTTTTATTTATTTACTTTTCTGCTCTTTTGCACACCAATATCTCTACCTGTACATGACCATCTGATCATTTATCACTCCAGTGTTAATCTGCAAAATTGTAATTATTCGCCTAACTCCTCATGCCTTTTGCACACAATGTATATAGACTCCCCTTTTTTTCTACTGTGTTATTGACTTGTTAATTGTTTACTCCATGTGTAACTCTGTGTTGTCTGTTCACACTGCTATGCTTTATCTTGGCCAGCTTGCAGTTGCAAATGAGAACTTGTTCTCAACTAGCATACCTGGTTAAATAAAGGTGAAATAAAAATAAATAAATAAAAATGTTTTGACCATAACAGTTTACAATCTAGTGTTACTCCAAGCAGTTTAGTCATCTCAACTTGCTCAATTTTCACATTATTTATTGCAAGATTTAGTTGAGGTTTAGGGTTTAGTGAGTGTTTTGTTCCAAATACAATGCTTTTAGTTTCAGAAATATTTAGGGCTAACTTATTCCTTGCCACCCACTCTGAAACTAACTGCAGCTCTTTGTTGACTGTTGCTGTCATTCGAGTCGCTGTAGTAGCTGACATCCCCAAGTTGCTGTTAATGAAAATTCCTCGGTTTTTATTTGGGTAAAATTTGTCCCCATTTTTATAGATTGGTGTGATCAATCCTTGATTCCAAATATCAGGAAAAATACCTGCAGTGAGGATAATGTTGAAGAGTTTGAGTATAGCTAATTTGAATATGTGTCCCTCCCTGTCCCTCCCTTTGGTTCCTTCCCTATATATGTCACTCCCTTTGGTTCCTTCCCTATATATGTCACTCCCTTTGGTTCCTTCCCTATATATGTCGCTCCTTTGGTTCCTTCCCTATATATGTCCCTCCCTTTGGTCCCTTCCCTATATATGTCACTCCCTTTGGTTCTTTCCCTATATATGTCACTCCCTTTGGTTCATTCTATATTCCCTTTGGTTCATTCCCTATAAGTCACTCCTTTGGTTCATTCCCTATATAAGTCACTCCCTTTGGTTCATTCCCTATATAAGTCACTCCCTTTGGTTCATTCCCTATATAAGTCACTCCCTTTGGTTCATTCCCTATATAAGTCACTCCCTTTGGTTCCTTCCCTATATATGTCACTCCCTTTGGTTCCTTCCCTATATATGTCACTCCCTTTGGTTCCTTCTCTATATATATCACTCCCTTTGGTTCCTTCCCTATATATGCCACTCTCTTTGGTTCCTTCCCTATATATGTCCCTCCCTTTGGTTCCTTCTCTATATATATCACTCCCTTTGGTTCCTTCCCTATATATGTCACTCCATTTGGTTCTTTCCCCAGTCATCATTGTTTCTGTTTGTGTTTCTTGTTATCTTTCGTTTATTCATTAAATGTATTCCCTCCCTGAACTTGCTTCCTGACTCTCAGCGTTACACACGTTACACTCTAACCACATGGGTGCTTTAGACCAGATTATAATGTGACAATCCCATAATTGGGAAACTGAATTTTAAACACAAGCTAAGTAAAGATGAGAATTGAACGCCACTCAGGGTTAAAGGATGACTGTAACTGTTTTCTTCATTAGAAAAGGCACAAGTATGTGTGTGAATTTTCCCTGAATCTTTTCTGTATTTCTGTACTTCGGTGTGTGTGTGTGTGTGTGTGTGTGAGTGTGTGTGTGTGTGTGTGTGTGTGTGTGTGTGTGTGTGTGTGTGTGTGTGTGTGTGTGTGTGTGTGTGTCCAAAAAGTCATTAGGGACACAGAATCAGTGATCACTACATTAACTCCCTTGAGTGTTGGTTTGGTGGGTTGTATTGATGTCTAACTGAACAATAGAGCTCTCCAAATCTGGGACTGACCCCCCCAGCTAGCTTTCCCTCCCTTGCTTCTCCCTCCCTCCTTCCCTCCCTCCCTCCTTCCTCTCTCTCTTCCTCCCTCCCTCCTTCCAAATCCTGGCACACAGCTTTGTCTTTGGTATTTAACCAAAAACAAGTATAGCATTTTATCTTTCTCTGAGAACCCCAGCAGTTGGAGGATCAGGGTTTTCAATATCAACACACAAGAGGTCTGTATCACTTCTAGCACTTGCCTGTTGGGTTGCCTAGTGTGCCACTGCACATTTGAACACTTTGTTTACTTGAATAAATCTCTCCAGCTTGGATTCTGCTTTGAATTTCAAACAGCACTCAAGCCCCCGAAGCCACAGTCTTCACAAGTTGGCAGTGGGACTGAATGACCTCAACCTTCTGGAAGGGTCAGTTTCCTGTGCTGAGCGGTCCCATGGCGGCCATTACGTGTGTTCCCCAGGGCCCTCAGAGATTCCAAGCCAAGCAGGAACTCACGCAGGGTAACTCTGGGCAACGATTGATGGAGAAGCTAGCATATATCCCCGTGGTTGGAGGGCATCTCAGTGGGTGATTGAGAAGCAGAACACTACAGATACTGTAGAGTTGATTCTTCTTTCAACTTTCAACTGTGAGACGGGAGCAGCTGCCAGCTGCAGGGTTTTCCTTGAGACCTAACATCAAGTTGAATGTGCTCATTAGTGAAAATGTTGAGGATTCACTCACACAGACATGAACACACAGACATGAACACACAGACATGAACACACAGACATGAACACACAGACATGAACACACAGACATGAACACACAGACATGAACACACAGACATGAAGACACAGATATGAACATACAGACATGAAAACACAGATATGAACATACAGACATGAAAACACAGATATGAACATACAGAGGTATGAACACACGGCAAGTAGCCTAGTAGTTAGAGCGTTGGACTAGTGACCAAAAGGTTGCAAGATTGAATCCCAGAGCTGACAAGGTTAAAATCTGTTGTTCTCCCCCTGAACAAGGCAGTTAACCCACTGTTCCTAGGCTGTCATTGAAAATAAGAATTTGTTCTTATTTACTGACTTGCCTAGTAAAATAAAGGTAAAAAACAGACATGAACATTTAGACATGACCATACAATGTTGGCACAGGCGAACAAACATACACACACACGTTTGCTTACGTTCAGAGGCCATCTGCATTACCCCCCACACACACCTGTACCTACATACATTCACTGATGCATGGGCATCATCATCTTTCATCCTTCACTTAACTACCGATCTACACACACACACACACACACACACACACACACACACACACACACACACACACACACACACACACACACACACACACACACACACACACACACACACACACACACACACACACACACACACACACACACACACACACACAGCAGGTTAGAACACAGTCTCCCACCATAAAAGTGTTTTGATATCAGTCATTGGTGACAAATGTTTTACGGAACCAAAAAAGAATACAATAAAATTATTTTTTAAATGTTTAAGGATTTTTTTTGTGCCTTTTCTTGAAAAAATATACAGTGATACTGCTAAGTACACCAGAATATGTTAGAGGCCTATTTCAACATTACACATTGCCTGTGTAATGCCCCAACATCTGTAACCAGTGTGGCTGTTTAACCATGTTCTTTGTGCCAGGGTGTCCATCTAGACTGTCCCCAGGTGTGAGTGTTTGTAACTCCAGTGTTGTCGGGTTTGACCGGTGTAGGCCGTCATTGTAAATAAGAATTTGTTCTTAACTGACTTGCCTTGTTAATTAAAGGTTCAATTAAGGTTAAATTAAGGTTAAATAGAGGTTAAATAAAGGTTAATTAAAGGTTAAATAAAGGTTAATTAAAGGTTTAATTAAGGTTAAATGAAGGTTAAATAAAGGTTAAATGAAGGTTAAATGAAGGTTAAATGAAGGTTCAATAAAAAAAGAAGAAGAAAAAACAAAAACAAAGTGATGACTGTCCCGGTCAAAGCAATGCAACAGGATATCCTGTCCTGTCTATCCTGAGTGGCCACCTGACACAACAACTCTAAGGGATGTCTATGGTAAGACTTGAAGGTCTGCTAATAAACTCTGTACAGACATGATCACATAGCTTGTTAAAGAGAACTAAACACCTGTAGTAGACCTGATGGTCTGGATTGATCATCTGTATTACAGGTCTGGATTGATCATCTGTATTACAGGACTGGATTGATGATCTGTATTACAGGTCTGGATTGATGAACTGTATTAAAGGTCTGGATTGATAAACTGCATGATTACAACTCCTCATAGATATTGTTTTATACAGATACATTGTATTTGCAGATGTTGAAACACTAACTAATGATATGTAATGACTAACAGTTTACCAATGGTTACCTAACTAACTATGTAATCCTTTCACTTCAACAGCGTAAGAGGTTCACTTCAGGTCTAAACCTGAATCGACTGAAGGGATGACCGTCCTGCCTCCCAGAGCCCAGACTGCTGTGTGTCCTGAGAGGGCTCTATAAGAACATGTCTGAACACAGCAAATGGCTGGTGATTCAACTGGTTTCATTTCACTGGGCAGCCTTTGGGTGAGAGTCCGAAAACAACCACAATTGTAATGTAATTCTTTCCATCCCTTGTCTCACTCCTTGTAGTTAAATGTGTTCAAAGTGATGTGTGTGTGTGTGTGTGTGTGTGTGTGTGTGTGTGTGTGTGTGTGTGTGTGTGTGTGTGTGTGTGTGTGTGTGTGTGTGTGTGTGTGTGTGTGCTAGCAGGACATCATGGCAACCGCTACCCTCCACACCCTCACTCTGCCTGATGTGCACTTATCACTGTCTCTGGGCACCCAGGCTGTTTAGCCAGTCAGCAGATAACACTCCCCTGGATCCCAAGGTCACACACACACACATCACACACACACACACACACACACACACCACACACACACACACACACACACACACACACACACACACACACACACACACACACACCCACACCCCTCCACAGAGTGACTGTCACTGGGCAGAACCACACAGCCTCAGACTTCCTCCTCCCTCCTTTCTCCACTGTCTTCATCTTCTCAGACTTCCTCCCTCCTTTCTCCACTGTCTTCATCCTCTTCAGACTTCCTCCCTCCTTTCTCCACTGTCTTCATCTTCTCAGACTTCCTCCCTCCTTTCTCCACTGTCTTCATCTTCTCAGACTTCCTCCCTCCCTCCTTTCTCCACTGTCTTCATCTTCTCAGACTTCCTCCCTCCATTCTCCACTGTCTTCATCTTCTCAGACTTCCTCCCTCCATTCTCCACTGTCTTCATCCTCTTAGACTTCCTCCCTCCATTCTCCACTGTCTTCATCCCCTTAGACTTCCTCCCTCCTTTCTCCACTGTCTTCCTCCCCTCACGACTTCCTCCCTCCTTTCTCCACTGTCTTCCTCCCCTCAGACTTCCTCCCTCCATTCTCCACTGTCTTCATCCTCTTAGACTTCCTCCCTCCTTTCTCCACTGTCTTCATCTTCTCAGACTTCCTCCCTCCATTCTCCACTGTCTTCATCCTCTTAGACTTCCTCCTCCTTTCTCCATTCTCTCCACTGTCATTTCCACCTATTCCCCCTTTCTTCATCTCCCTCCTCCTCTCATTCTCTGACAGGGTTTACCCACAATCCCTCCTGTAAGTGTGTGACTCTCACCAGAACCCCTTCTCAGCCTCTAGGCTACACAAATGACTTTTCACATTTCACTGAGAACAACCACCCACACTGAATACATTCACTGGAATATGGGATCATTATCTGGGTCTAGGGATGATGCTAGTGCTTCTCTACAACGGAATCCTGACACGAAACCTTCAAGTGGTGTGTGTGTGTTGTCCAGAGTCTAGGTGATCTATTTTGGCCCAGGTTTTAATTCCCTGCATGGGAGTTGGCCTGCTAATTTTACTGTAAGGCCTCTCTCTCTCTCACTCTCTCTCTGTCTCTCCCTCTCTGTATTTCTTTCTCCTTTCTCTCTTTGTCTGTCTGTCTGTCTGTCTGTCTCTCTCTCTCTCTCTCTCTCTCTCTCACTCTCTCACTCTCTGTATCTTTCTCTCTCTCTCTCTATCTTTCTCTCTCTCTCTCTCTCTCTCTCTCTCTCTGTCTCTGTCTCTCTCTCTCTGTCTCGCTCTCTCTCCTTAATTGATTAAGACGCTCAAACCTGCTGATGACTCTAAGCTTTACTCTCAGCCACCGACCAGCAACACACACATCCAACAAACAACTTGACTGACTGCCAAACAAACACTCACCCACCCAGATACTAACACATATGGACACAACACACACACACACACACACACACACACACACACACACACACACACACACACACACACACGCACACACACACGCACGCACACACAAACTCAGCAATCAATACTAATCTCGTAAAACAATATTAATCTCATTAACAACTAATCAACATTGATGCTGCACACAGACAAACATTTCAGAAGCACACTGATGTTTACACACAGGGAAATACACTGATGTTTACACACAGGGAAATACACTGATGTTTACACACAGGGAAATACACTGATGTTTACACATAGGGAAATACACTGATGTTTACACACAGGGAAATACACTGATGTTTACACACAGGGAAATACATGATGTTTACACACAGGGAAATACATTGATGTTTACACACAGGGAAATACACTGATGTTTACACACAGGGAAATACAGGGAAATATTGATGTTTACACACAGGGAAATACACTGATGTTTACACACAGGGAAATGGAAATACACTGACATTTACAAATGATGACAGTGTGAGCTTTCTGCAGCCACATGCATGTGGGAGGCAGACTGGGGTTATCTCTGTCCCAAACCCTGACAGACTGAAAGATCACTGAAAGTTCACTTGTTGACACGTGATAATATTTCCTACCAAGTGACCATTTGACAGGTAGATTAAAAGCACCAGCCTGGACAGTCCTTGATTAAGGCTTCTAATCACATGGTTGAAACTCACTGATTCAGAGGGGTTGGGTTTAAATGCAGAAAGATACATTCAAGCTGAATGCATTCAGCTGTACAACTGACTAGATCTCCCCCTTTCCCTTTCCCATTCTTTCAAGTTTTACACACAGAATCCTCCAGGCTCTGACCCGCCTGGCAACTACCAGAGTTTCAGCATCCAGTATAAGCACAGACTCCAAAAGGTCCTCGAACTTGATCTTCTTTCTACAATACTGAACCTCACAGAACACTAACTAGGTCTACAATACTGAACCTCACAGAACTCTAACTAGATCTACAATACTGAACCTCACAGAACTCTAGAACTAGAGATCTACAATACTGAACCTCACAGAACTCTAACTAGATCTACAATACTGAACCTCACAGAACTCTAACTAGATCTACAATACTGAACCTCACAGAACTCTAACTAGATCTACAATACTGAACCTCACAGATCTACAATACTAGAACCTCACAGAACTCTAACTAGATCTACAATACTGAACCTCACAGATCTACAATACTGAACCTCACAGATCTACAACACTGAACCTCACAGAACAATACTGAACAGAGATAGATCTACAATACTGAACCTCACAGATCTACAATACTGAACCTCACAGAACAATCGGAACTAGATCTACAATACTGAACCTCACAGAACTCTAACTCTAATTAGATATACAATACTAACTCACAGATCTACAATACTGAACCTCACAGAACTCTAACTAGATCTACAATACTGAACCTCACAGAACTCTAACTAGATCTACAATACTGAACCTCACAGATCTACAATACTGAACCTCACAGAACTCTAACTAGATCTACAATACTGAACCTCACAGAAACTAACGAACTAGAACCTCACAGTCAGATCTACAATACTGAACCTCACAGAACTCTAACTAGATCTACAATACTACTGAACCTCATAGAACTCTAACTAGATCTACAATACTGAACCTCACAGAACTCTAACTAGATCTACAATACTGAACCTCACAGATCTACAATACTGAACCTCACAGAACTCTAACTAGATCTACAATACTGAACCTCACAGAACACTAACTAGATCTACAATACTGAACCTCACAGAACTCTAACTAGATCTACAATACTGAAACTAGATCTACAATACTGAACCTCATAGAACTCTAACTAGATCTACAATACTGAACCTCACAGAACACTAACTAGATCTACAATACTGAACCTCATAGAACTTTAACGAGATCTACAATACTGAACCTCACAGAACTCTAACTAGATCTACAATACTGAACCTCACAGAACTACAATACTGAATCTCTAACAGATACTCTAACTAGATCTACAATACTGAACCTCACAGAACTCTAACAATAGAATCAACAATACTGAACCTCACAGAACTCTAACTAGAACTACAATACTGAACCTCACAGAACTCTAGAACTAGATCTAGATCTACAATACTGAACCTCACAGAACTCTAACTAGATCTACAATACTGAACCTCACAGAACTCTAACTCACAGAACACTAACTAGACTACAATACTGAACCTCACAGAACTCTAACAGATCTACAATACTAACTAGATCTACAATACTGAACCTCACAGAACTCTAACTAGATCTACAATACTGAACCTCACAGAACACTAACTAGATCTACAATACTGAACCTCACAGAACTCTAACTAGATCTACAATACTGAAACTAGATCTACAATACTGAACCTCACAGAACTCTAACTAGATCTACAATACTGAACCTCACAGAACTCTAACTAGATCTACAATACTGAACCTCACAGAACTCTAACTAGATCTACAATACTGAAACTAGATCTACAATACTGAACCTCACAGAACTCTAACTAGATCTACAATACTGAACCTCACAGAACACTAACTAGATCTACAATACTGAACCTCATAGAACTCTAACTAGATCTACAATACTGAACCTCACAGAACACTCTAGATCTACAATACGGAACCTCACAGAACACTAACTAGATCTACAATACTGAACCTCAGATCTACAATAGAACTCTACTGAAACACATATCTACAATACTGAACCTCACAGAACTCTAACTCTACAATACTGAACCTCACAGAACTCTAACTAGATCTACAATACTGAACCTCACAGAACAGAACTCTAACTAGATCTACAATACTGAACCTCACAGAACACTAACCTCACAGATCTACAATCTGAACTCACAGATCTAACTAGGTCTACAATACTGAACCTCACAGAACTCTAAAGATCTACAATACTGAACTAGATCTACAATACTGAACCTCTAACTAGAACTCTAACTAGATCTACAATACTGAACCTCACAGAACTCTAACTAGATCTACAATACTGAAACTAGATCTACAATACTGAACCTCACAGAACTCTAACTAGATCTACAATACTGAACCTCACAGAACACTAACTAGATCTACAATACTGAACCTCATAGAACTCTAACTGGATCTAGAACCACCAGCTAAATTCAAACCCTGCTGTATCTTGCTACAGCCCAAGTTTCAACCCCCAAGTCAACTCTAACCAGATCCCCATCCTCTCATGAGTCTGTAGTACAATACTGTATGATATCAACAGTCAGCTAAAGTCTAAGCACTGTCCCTGTTTTGACCTGCAACTGTGGTACTGACTTTCACCCCCAGTAGACACACTGAACCTCACAAGCTCTTCCACCTGCTCCTCTAGCTGTACAGCAGTGCACATGTCCATAGTACAATACTACACCATGAGCAGCTGTCCCAGGTAGAGCTGAAACCCTCTGTCCCAGTCCTGCCTGGTAACAGGACTGTTAGTGTGAAGGACACGTACAGGTACAAGACAACCAAACTACTGCAACCCATGTAGTGCTGAGCCCCAAACCAGCCGTGTCCTGTCTCAACTGTCACCTCATAGAACCCCACATCTCTCCTCCTTCCCAGGTTTGTCCTCTTACCTTTGTGACAGTCATGCAGAGGCAGTGGGCGAGGAGCGGAGATCTACAATACTGTGGTGTCCACTTAAACCAAAGCTGTAATACGCCGCAGGAGAGAGAGGAGATCTCTGCTGAGCACGCACAGAGAGAGAGGAGAGCTCTGCTGAGCATGCACAGAGAGAGAACCTCACAGAGAGAGGAGAGCTCTGCTGAGCACGCACAGAGAGAGAGGAGATCTCTGCTGAGCACGCACAGAGAGAGCTAGAGAGAGAGGCGAGAGAGACCAGAGAGAGAGAGAGAGAGGAGGGGGAAAAGCCTGGGTTACTGTGTCTCCAATACTGCTAAGTGCTGGTGCTGCTGTTGCCCAGTGCTGCTGTTGCCGAGTGCTGCAGTGAAGTAACAGGAGGGAGGCAGCGTGTGGTTACTACAACAGGAAAATGCTCTGCTCTGCTCCGTTCCCCTCCCTCTCCCCCTCCGGTCCCCCCTCTCAGCCCTCCTACAAGCACCCTACACTCCTCTCTCTCTCCCTCATCCTGTTCTTTTTCTGCCAATCTGATTACAGACTAGCTAATGAAGCTTATTGATGTTTAGAGGGATGGAGGGATTGGTGTTGCCTGGGACAGCAGAAGGCAGCAATGGAATAGAGAGAGAGTGAGGCAGAGCCCAAAGAGCAGTGTGCTGTGTCGCAGTCTACTGCCTGGGCTGTGAGTGCCAACAGGCTGCACGTCAGCTAGTACGTGTGTGGGGAAGAGAGTGTGAGAGAGGGAGTGATGGAGAGAAAGGAGAGAGGAGTGATGGAGATAGAATTGAGAGGGAGTGATGGAGAGAGAGGAGAGAGGGAGTGATCAGAGACTCTAAGGATCGAATAGTGATGGAGAGAGAGATGGAGGGAGTGATGGAGAGAAGAGAGAGGGAGTAATGGATACTAGAGAGGAGCTACAGAGGAGTGATGTGTTTTACCATTTATTAGAAGGAGTGACTGGAGAGAGAGGGAGTGATGGAGAGAGAGAGGAGTGTTTTTGGACCTGTTCAACTGATGGGAGAGCTTTCACCCCCAGTAGACAGAGGGAGGACCTGGAGAGCAGGAGTGATAGACAAGAGAGAGAGAGAGGGAGTGATGGAGAGAGGAGTGATGGAGAGAGAGAGAGTGGAGAGAGGAGTGATGGAGAGGAGGGAGTGATTGAAGAGGCAGTGATGGCGGAGGTGAGCTGAGAGAGAGAGAGAGGGAGTGATGGAGAGAGAGAGGAGTGATGGAGAGAGGGAGAGAGGAGTGATGGAGACAAGGTTGATGGACAGCTCATGCAGAGGAGAGGGAGGGAGAGAGAGAAGAGAGCTGCTGGAGTGCTGGAGACTCGAGAGTGAGAGAGTAGAGAGAGGGGTGATGGAGAGAGGAGCGAGAGGGAGTGATGATTAGAGAGATTGAGAGAGGGATGGAGTGATGGGACTCTACTCCACAGGAGGAGAGGTAGTGATGGAGAGAGGAGAGAGGAGTGTTGGTGAGAGTCTACTCCTGGGTGATGCCAAGAGGCTGATGGAGAGTGTTGGAGTGATGGAGAGAGAGTGATGGAGAGAGGGAGTGATGGAGAGATGGAGATGGAGAGGAGTGATGGAGAGAGAGAGAGAGGAGTGATGGAGAGAGGAGGAGAGGAGTGATGGAGAGAGAGAGAGGAGTGATGGAGAGAGGAGAGAGGAGTGATGGAGAGAGGAGAGAGGAGTGATGGAGAGAGAGGAGAGAGGAGTGATGGAGAGAGGAGAGAGGAGTGATGGAGAGAGAGAGAGAGAGGAGTGATGGAGTGAGAGGAGAGAGGAGTGATGGAGAGATGAGGAGAGAGGAGTGAGGGAGAGAGAGGAGAGAGAGGAGTGTTGGAGAGAGGAGTGATGGAGAGAAAGATGGAGGGCAGGATTCAGTTCACTTTAACCTTGTTCTGGAAATGTATAGTGGGTAAGAAATATTTAGATGGAATGATTAAATGGCACAACACACACACACACAAGTACTCAGACATGGTACTACACTTCTTGTTGGAAATACTGACAATATTGAGAGCCAGCAACATACACGTCACTTCATTTAACTTCACTACCCAGAGTGTGTTTTACCATTTATTAGAAAATATTAAAATGCATAGTGTTGGAGAAAGGACTCTACTCCTTCAGGGCAGCTCACTGCCAGAGCCAAGGTTAGGACTCTACTCCTTCAGGGCAGCTTACTGATGGAGAGAGAAAGATAGGAGTGATCAGGGCAGCTCACTTCCAGAGCTCTAGACAAGCGTTAGGACTCTGCTCCTACAGGGCAGCTCACTGCCAGAGACAAGAGTTAGGACTCTACTCCTTCAGGGCAGCTCACTGCCAGAGCCAGAGAGGAGTGTTAGGACTCTGTTCCTACAGCCTGGAGCTGACTCTCCTTCAGGGCAGCTCACTGCCCAGAGTGATGGAGACCTCTATAGATCACACTGAGGAGGAGTGCCAAGGAGTGATTAGAAATTGTGCTTATTAGGACTCTGCTCCTTGGAGGAGTTGGAGAAGGAGGACTCTGTTCCTTCAGGGCAGCTCACTGCCAGAGCCAAGAGTTAGGACTCTGCTCCTTCAGGGCAGCTCACTGCCAGAGATTCTGTTTTAGGACTCTGCTCCTCAGGGAGTTAGGACTCTGGCTCCTTCAGGGCAGCTGACTGCCAGAGACAAGAGTTAGGACTCTGCTCCTTCAGGGCAGCTCACTGCCAGAGACAAGAGTTAGGACTCTACTCCTTCAGGGCAGCTCACTGCCAGAGCCAAGAGTTAGGACTCTACTCCTTCAGGGCAGCTCACTGCCAGAGCCAATAGTTAGGACTAGACTCCTTCAGGCAGCCCACTTCCAGAGACAAGAGTTAGGACATTGCTCCTTCACTGCTCACTGCCAGAGACAAGAGTTAGGACTCTCAATATTCCAGAGCCAGCAACTCCTTCAGGGCAGCTCACTGCCAGAGACAAGTGTTAGGACTCTGCTCCTTCAGGGCAGCTCACTGCCAGAGACAAGAGTTAGGACTCTACTCCTTCAGGGCAGCTCACTGCCAGAGACAAGAGTTAGGACTCTACTCCTTCAGGGCAGCTCACTGCCAGAGACAAGAGTTAGGACTCTACTCCTTCAGGGCAGCTCACTGCCAGAGCCAAGCGTTAGGACTCTACTCCTTCAGGGCAGCTCACTGCCAGAGACAAGAGTTAGGACTCTACTCCTTCAGGGCAGCTCACTGCCAGAGACAAGAGTTAGGACTCTACTCCTTCAGGGCAGCTCACTGCCAGAGACAAGAGTTAGGACTCTACTCTTTCAGGGCAGCTTACTGCCAGAGACAAGAGTTAGGACTCTACTCCTTCAGGGCAGCTCACTGCCAGAGACAAGAGTTAGGACTCTACTCCTTCAGGGCAGCTCACTGCCAGAGACAAGAGTTAGGACTCTACTCCCTTCAGGGCAGCTCACTGCCAGAGACAAGAGTTAGGACTCTACTGTCTTCAGGGCAGCTCACTGCCAGAGACAAGAGTTAGGACTCTACTCCTCAGGGCAGCTCACTGCCAGACAGTTAGGACTCTACTCCTGATCACAGCTCTGTACTGCCTGGACTGTCTGACCTCTATATGATCACACTGTACTGCCTGGACAGTCTGACCTCTATATGATCACACTGTACTGCCTGGACTGTCTGACCTCTATACACTGTACTGCCTGGACTGGCTGACCTCTATATGATCACACTGTACTGCCTGGACGGTCTGACCTCTATATGATCACACGGTACTGCCTGGATGGTCTGACCTCTATATGATCACACTGTACTGCCTGGACTGTCTGACCTCTATATGATCACACTGTACTGCCTGGACTGTCTGACCTCTATATGATCACACTGTACTGCCTGGACTGCCTGACCTCTATATGATCACACTGTACTGCCTGGACTGTCTGGACCTCTGATCACACTGTACTGCCTGGACTGTCTGACCTCTATATGATCACACGGTACTGCCTGGATGGTCTGACCTCTATATGATCACACTGTACTGCCTGGACTGGCTGACCTCTATACACTGTACTGCCTGGATTGGCTGACCTCTATATGATCACACTGTACTGCCTGGACAGTCTGACCTCTATATGATCACACTGTTCTGCCTGGACTGGCTGACCTCTATACACTGTACTGCCTGGACTGTCTGACCTCTATATGATCACACTGTACTGCCTGGACTGTCTGATCTCTATATGATCACACTGTTCTGCCTGGACTGGCTGACCTCTATACACTGTACTGCCTGGACTGTCTGACCTCTATATGATCACACTGTCAGGATTTGGCCAGGGTTGTTCCGGGTTTTGGTCACTAGATGCCCCCATTGTGCTTTTGACCTTATGTTTTTTCCTTGTTCCCCATTATTATTTGCACCTGTGCCTCGTTTCCCCTGATTGTATTTAAACCCTTAGTTTCCCTCAGTTCTGTGCTCTGTGTTTGTATGTTAGCACCCAGCCCTAGTGTTCTGTGTTTTCTTGTCGATTCCGGTGGATGCTCTTGTGGAATTCTGTTTTTGTTTTTGAGTATCTCTTGAGGATTGTTTGTGCTATTCCTACCACCTTTTGGATTTGCCATTTTTGTATTGAAGGACTTCTCCTTTTTACTTTATTAAATACACCGTCTTAAGTACTGCTGTGTCTGCCTCATCTTCTGGGTTCTGCTGACTATTCGTGGCTCAGTTGGTTAAGTGACTGTTTCTCACTCCGGAGACCCAGGTTCGTAACTGGGTCCTGACTGAAACACACTGCCAAGTTCGCCTCAAATGAACCCTGGAGGTCTGCCACCTCCTATATGATCACACTGTACTGCCTGACAGTCCCACCTCCATATGATCACACTGTACTGCCTGGTTCGGCTGGACCTCTATATGACATTCTCACTGTACTGCCTGGACTTAATCTGACCTCTATATGATCACACTGTACTGCCCGGACTGGTTGACCTCCTATATGATTCACTGTACTGCCTGGACTGGCTGACCTCTATATGATCACACTGTACTGCCTGGACTGGCTGACGGTTCTCACTGTACTGCCTGGACTGGCTGACCCTATATGATCACACTGTACTGCCTGGACGGCCTACAACCCTATATGATCACACTGTACTGCCTGGACGGTCTAAGATCCTTATATGATCACACTGTACTGCCCTGGCCTGGGCTGACCTTCTGTATGATCACACTGTTTCCTGCCTGGACGGTCTGCACCTGTTGCTGATGAATTCACACTGTACAAGGCCTGGACTGTCTGACCAGCTATATGATCACTGACTGTACTGCCTGGACTGGCTGCTATTCTACCACCGGACCTCCATAGTTCCGATCACACTGTACTGCCTGGACTGGAACTGACCTTATATGATCACACTGTTTCTCCTGGACAGGTTCGTAACCGGGTCCTGATCACACTGTACTGCCTGGACTGGCTGACCTCTATATGATCACACTGTACTGCCTGGACTGGCTGACCTCTATATGATCACACTGTACTGCCTGGACGGTCTGACCTCTATATGATCACACTGTACTGCCTGGACTGGCTGACCTCTATATGATCACACTGTACTGCCTGGACTGGCTGACCTCTATATGATCACACTGTACTGCCTGGACTGTCTGACCTCTATATGATCACACTGTACTGCCTGGACGGTCTGACCTCTATATGATCACACTGTACTGCCTGGACTGGTCTGACCTCTATATGATCACACTGTACTGCCTGGACGGTCTGACCTCTATATGATCACACTGTACTGCCTGGACGGTCTGACCTCTATATGATCACACTGTACTGCCTGGACTGGCTGACCTCTATACACTGTACTGTCTGGACTGGCTGACCTCTATATGATCACACTGTACTGCCTGGACGGTCTGACCTCTATATGATCACACTATACTGCCTGGACTGGCTGACCTCTATACACTGTACTGCCTGGACTGTCTGACCTCTATATGATCACACTGTACTGCCTGGACGGTCTGACCTCTATATGATCACACTGTACTGCCTGGACGGTCTGACCTCTATATGATCACACTGTACTGCCTGGACTGTCTGACCTCTATATGATCACACTGTACTGTCTGGACTGTCTGACCTCTATATGATCACACTGTACTGCCTGGACGGTCTGACCTCTATATGATCACACTGTACTGCCTGGACTGTCTGACCTCTATATGATCACACTGTACTGCCTGGACTGTCTGACCTCTATAAGATCACACTGTACTGTCTGGACTGTCTGAACTCTATATGATCACACTGTACTGCCTGGACGGTCTGACCTCTATATGATCACACTGTACTGCCTGGACGGTCTGACCTCTATATGATCACACTGTACTGCCTGGATGGTCTGACCTCTATGATCACACTGTACTGCCTGGACTGTCTGACCTCTATAAGATCACACTGTACTGCCTGGACTGTCTGAACTCTATATGATCACACTGTACTGCCTGGACGGTCTGACCTCTATATGATCACACTGTACTGCCTGGACGGTCTGACCTCTATATGATCACACTGTACTGCCTGGACGGTCTGACCTGAATATGATCACACTGTACTGCCTGGATGGTCTGACCTCTATATGATCACACTGTACTGCCTGGACGGTCTGACCTCTATATGATCACACTGTACTGCCTGGATGGTCTGACCTCTATATGATCACACTGTACTGCCTGGACGGTCTGACCTCTATATGATCACAAACATACCCACATGTGATTGGTATTGGAGTCAATGCATCTTCACATAGCTGTATCAAAGTCCTCTATTCTATGTAATAGGGTCAACCCGATCTAGGTTGAGCTAATTAATAGATATAATTTCATTAAGACATTTCAACTGGGGAATAAAACACGTTTCCCTGTGTATTAATGTTATTTTTGTTCAGAAACCATCTACCTATATTCATCCACATCTTTTTTCTTTAAGAGTGTAGATGTGAAATTAATCAAATCTGGAAAAGTCTGAAAGCAGAACAACTTATTTTTCACCCAGCATTTTTCCAAAGAATCGCAGCATATTTGTTTTTGTCGCCAGTGACTCTGGTTTGTAACACTGATGTATCTGATTCTCTGATTCTCATCCTGTATGTTGGAATCATTCTCACATTCCATTCCACACTGTTAAAAGGCAGGGGCGGACTGGAAGGACACAAGAGGGGTGGGGGCGGAGTGGAATGGGATCAGGAATAGGAGCTGGGGGCTTGTGTGACTGGGCTGAGGACTGGAGAGGAGAGGAGCAACTCAGGCCCAGAGGTTACAGGGCCCCGGGTCTGGCCGTTTCCAAGCTCATCTGTCCAAAGTAAAGAAACAGAATTCTTCCGCTGATCGTGTCCCTCGACCCTGGATTTTATCATGTGTGGTGAGATATTTATTAAAGTGAGTTTACAGGCCCAGACTTTGACAACCTTGGTTGTGTATAGTGGTATCTAATTGAAATGTTATATTTTTCTATGGGAATGTCCACTTTTCATAAACACTGATGTATTCTTTGTTTTTCAGATTGCTGGGTTTCCTGCTTTAACTCAGACTAAATAAAACATTCAAGATCCTCTATTTCTTTTCTTTTAGTTCGAATCCTTAGTTGATACATTACATTTTGGGCTAATAAATGAATCATATATACTCATAGATTTTTGAAGAATATGACTTATTTATGAGCTTAGTTCAACTGCCGTAACCCATCAGAACCCCAAATATAAGCTTGTTTTACTCCAATATTTATAAACAATGCACATGCAACCAAATGCTTTATAGCAGCAAAATATTGTCTAAAACTACATTTTTGATATCATGGATGGTCAGTCCTTGCATTCACATGTATGTGTATCTGTATGTGACTTTGAGAGTGGTTACATTTCTCCAACCCCGTCCTTCAGCTTTCTACCACCTCCTACACTATCACAAATACATCCGTTATGGGAGATCACCCTCTGGTGGCTGTAAGTGGAACTGCTGCAAAAAAGTATTTTAAGTTTTCCACTGTGGTATTGCAGCAATATTTCATATGTTCGTCTATCAGAAGGCTGAAGTGTGTTAATCATATTTATGCCACTGGTTATCCTGGTTAAACCGATGTGGTTTAAATGCTTCTCTGTCTCAACTGGCCCTCAATGTCAAGTCTACCGTCATAGTAGGTCTGCTGACACTCATTTTATCTTTATTTAACCAGGCAAGTCAGTTAAGAACAAATTCTTATTTTCAATGATGGCCTGGGAACAGTGGGTTAACTGCCTGTTCAGGGCAGAATGACAGACTTGTACCTTGTCAGCTGGGGGGTTTGAACTCTAAGTGCAAACTTCTGGTTGCTAGTCCAACGCTCTAACCACTAGGCTACCCTGCTGCCCCAACAGGGGGCAGTATCCCCTCTGTCCCGTCTGGCTTTGCCAGCGCATCAACACAGGCACATGTCTCTCTCCCAGTAGAGTCCTCCATTCCTAACACTGGCCCACCGCAAAATCCTTCCATGCAGAAACTGTTAGTCCAGTGGAACTTTTAATGCGCTCGGCTCGAGTTACAGCTTCCCATGCACACTGCATGGTGTTCCAGTCAGCCACAGTCTGCACACAAACCACTTCCTCTTGCTGGGGGAGAGAGAGTCAGGGGACTAGGAGAGGACTGTGGAGAGAGAGAGAGAGAGAGAGAGAGAGAGAGAGAGAGAGAGGGAACTAGGGCCTAGGAACAGTGGAGAGGACTGTGAGAGAGAGAGAGAGAGAGAGAGAGAGAGAGTCAGGGGACAAGGAGAGGACTGTGGAGAGAGAGAGAGAGAGAGAGATGACTGTGGAGAGAGAGGGGACTAAGAGAGGACAGTGGAGAGAGAGATGACTAAGAGAGGACAGTGGAGAGAGAGGGAACTAAGACAGGACTGTGGAGAGAGAGGGAACTAAGAGAGGACTGTGTGGAGAGAGAGGGAACTAAGAGAGGACTGTGGAGAGAGAGGGAACTAAGAGAGGACTGTGGAGAGAGGGAACTAAGAGAGGACTGTGGAGAGAGAGGGAACTAAGAGAGGACTGTGGAGAGAGGGAACTAAGAGAGGACTGTGGAGAGAGAGGGAACTAAGAGAGGACTGTGGAGAGAGAGTCAGGGGAACTAAGAGAGGACTGTGGAGAGAGAGGGAACTAAGAGAGGACTGTGGAGAGAGAGGAACTAAGAGAGGACTGTGGAGAGAGAGGGAACTAAGAGAGGACTGTGGAGAGAGAGGGAACTAAGAGAGGACTGTGGAGAGAGAGGGAACTAAGAGAGGACTGTGAGAGAGAGAGGGAACTAAGAGAGGACTGTGGAGAGAGAGGGAACTAAGAGAGGACTGTGGAGAGAGAGGGAACTAAGAGAGGACTGTGGAGAGAGAGGGAACTAAGAGAGGACTGTGGAGAGAGAGGGAACTAAGAGAGGACTGTGGAGAGAGAGGGAACTAAGAGAGGACTGTGGAGAGAGAGGGAACTAAGAGAGGACTGTGGAGAGAGAGGGAGCTAAGAGAGGACTGTGGAGAGATGGATGGAGGGTTAAACGGGGATGAGGGGGAAAGAGTATAGAAGGAGGAAATAAGAGAGAGATTGGAGGATGAACTTATACCGACTTGTATTGTGAAGTACAATACGTGTGTTTGCCATTTGTTTGGCTTCCTTGTGGTCGAACAACTCGTTGTGGTGTTGTTTGATGCTGTCAAAGTGTGTGTGTGTGAGTCAGACAGTGTCAGCTGAGAATTCAACATTTGTTCTCACCACACAGGCATCGTTCCAGTCTAGCCTATCCTAGTCGAGTCGGATATTTTCCACTGGTTTCTCAGCCACTAGCGTCTCTTCCAGTCCCCCTTGCCTTCCCTCCATCACCTGGAAGAACCCCAACCTCTCCTCTGCAGGTTTTATTAGTTCACCTGACGGTCATATAGAAGCTGTTTTATGCTGTCGTTCATAGAACAAAGCCCAGTGTGACTTCGTCCTGACATGGTCAGATAGATGAGCGAAGCCCAGTGTGACTACTTCCTGACATGGTCAGATAGATGAGTGAAGCCCAGTGTGACTACTTCCTGACATGGTCAGATAGATGAGTGAAGCCCAGTGTGACTACTTCCTGACACAGTCAGATAGATGAGTGAAGCCCAGTGTGACTACTTCCTGACACAGTCAGATAGATGAGTGAAGCCCAGTGTGACTTCTTCCTGACACAGTCAGATAGATGAGTGTCAGTGTGAAACATTTCCCGACACAGTCAGATGGATGAGCGAAGCCCAGTGTGACTTCTTCCTGAACAGTCAGATGGATGACGAAGCCCAGTGTGACTTCTTTGACACAGTCAGATGGATGAGCGAAGCCCAGTGTGACTACTTCCTGACACAGTCAGATGGATTCAAGCCCAGTGTGACTACTTCCTGACACAGTCAGATGGATGAGTGAAGCCCAGATGACTTCTTCCTGACACAGTCAGATAGATGAGTGAGATTTACTTCCTGACACAGCAGATCTGACCAACGCCAGTGTGACTACTTCCTGAATGGTCAGATAGATGAGTTCCCAGAGACTTCTTCCTGACACAGTCAGATAGATGAGTGAAGCCCAGTGTGATAATCTGACACAGTCAGATAGAGGCTAAGCCCAAACTTCACGACACACATTCAGTGACCCAGTGTGACAACTTCCTGACATGGTCAGATAGATGAGTGAAGCCCAGTGTGACTGAGTCTGGTCAGATAGAAGTGACGCTCACATTCAGTACTTCCTGACACAGTCAGATAGATGAGTGAAGCCCAGTGTGACTACTTCCTGACATGGTCAGATAGATGAGTGAAGCCCAATGACTACTTCCTGACACAGTCAGATAGATTCAGTGTGACTACTTCCTGACATGGTCAGATAGATGAGTGAAGCCCAGTGTGACTTCCCACACTGAGTCTGAGCAAACAGTGTGACTACTTCCTGACACATTCAGTAGACCGCAGCCCAGTGTGCCCCTGACACGTGACCCAGTGTGACTACTTCTGACACAGTCAGGCAACAACACTTCCTGACATTCAGATAGACTGAGCCGAAGCCCAGTGTGACTTCTTCCTGACACAGTCAGATAGATGAGTGAAGCCCAGTGTGACTTCTTCCTGACACAGTCAGATAGATGACAACACGACTTCTTCCTGACATGGTCAGATAGATGAGTGAAACAAAGTGACTACTTCCTGACATGGTCAGATAGATGAGCGAAGCCCAGTGTGACTTCTTCCTGACACAGTCAAAGAACACGCCCACATTCTTCCTGACACGTCAGATAGATGAGAAGCCCAGTGTGACTACTTCCTGACATGGTCAGATAGATGAGCGAAGCCCAGTGTGACACTGACACAGTCAGATAGGAAACAACACTTCCTGACACAGTCAGATAGATGAGTGAACCAGTGTGTACTTCCTGACACAGTCAGATAGATGAGCAAAGCCCAGTGTGACTTCTTCCTGACACAGTCAGATAGATGAGCAAACAGTGTGACTACTTCCTCACATGGTCAGATAGATGACCGCCCAGTGTGACTACTTCCTGACATGGTCAGATAGATGAGCGAAGCCCAGTGTGACTTGAGTCTGGTCAGAAAGTGAACAGTGTGACTACTTCTGACATGGTCAGATAGATGAGTGAAGCCCAGTGTGACTACTTCCTGACACAGTCAGATAGACGTGAAGCCCAGTGTGACTACTTCCTGACATGGTCAGATAGAACAACACAGTGTGACTACTTCCTGACATGGTCAGATAGATGCGAAGCCCAAAGGCCTGACATGGTCAGATAGATGAGTGAAGCCCACACTGACACAGTCAGATAGGCAAACAGTGTGACTACGCTGACATTCAGATAGATGAGTGAAGCCCAGTGTGACAACATGGTCAGATAGATGAGTGAAGCCCAGTGTGACACTGACACAGTCTGGTGAAGCCCAGTGTGACTACTTCCTGACATGGTCAGATAGAAGCCCAGTGTGACTACTTCCTGACATGGTCAGATAGATGAGTGAAGCCCAGTGTGACTACTTCCTGACACAGTCAGATAGATGAGTGAAGCCCAGTGTGACTACTTCCTGACATGGTCAGATAGATGAGTGAAGCCCAGTGTGACTACTTCCTGACATGGTCAGATAGATGAGTGAAGCCCAGTGTGACTAACACAGTCAGATAGATGAGTGTCAGTATGAAACACGGAAGCATTTCCCTTCTTAAAGTCATGACTTCCGTGACCTTGTCAAAGTTACTCAAGTATGACAAAGCCTTTAGTAAGTTATTCAAGCTCTATTAGCTGATACTATTAGTGGCTAGAACAAGGACAGGTGAGGAGATTTATGTTGAGCTCTGACCAACGCCAGTTCTTCGGGAAACCCAATTCTGAGTTGGACCCATAATCTGACCCACACTGAGGCTAACAAACAACACGCTCACATTCAGTAGACCGCAGTACAAAGGCCCACTAACGTGACCCACACTGAGTCTGGCAAACAACACACTCACATTCAGTAGACCGCAGTACAAAGGCCCACTAACGTGACCCACACTGAGTCTGGCAAACAACACGCTCACATTCAGTAGACCGCAGTACATAGGCACATGTGGTAGCAGTTTTGAAGTTTAGAAACCCTTTTTAATGCAACAGACACTAACTAAAGAAAACACTGATATATATAGACTGTGCTATAGCTTTCAGTTCAATCGGGATATTAAGAAAAAACTACTAGATAATGTTCCTCCTTAATCTTCCGTGCCTCATTAAGTTAATGTAATGTTATTTCTTAAGAGATTTTACCCCAGAGAGAGCTGGCTGCAAATAGACGATGTCTGGAACTTCAAACCTTTCTAAGCTTTATAAACAAATACACATAGCTAACACAAAGTTCCTTTTGCTTATCTTCACAGTTCACTAGTCTGCGCTGCTGAGACTGACAAGGGTCAGCTGTATTGGTGGCCGAAGTCTCCATCAGATTCAATGGCATTCTAGTGCTTTTATCGCAAACTCTAGCCTGTTAAAGCTAAGCCCGGAGTGAGACCCCAGGGCAGACCAGTGAGCTTTGTAAACAGAGGCAGACCCAGACCTAACTGAAGAAAGAGCGCGGACTGAGCACAAGGCCTTGTTCTCCCTTTGAGGTGAATAGATAGACAGGCCACACAGACACAAATAGAGTAGTTCTAAGGTAGATGCTAAGTGGGATCTTTGGGACCACCCAACTAAACCCTAAACCTAACTTTAACCATAACCCTTTAACTCAACCTGACCTTAACCCTTACCTATTCTACTGAGACATTTATTTTATCTTGGTATTTTTACATTTTATTGTTGTTGTATAGTCAAGAAGGAACCTGCAAGTGAGGATTTCATTGATGGTGTAAACCATGAGTATCCTGTTCATGCAACTAATACAATATAAAACCTTAACCGGATCATGGACTATGGCTAAGTGTATGAAACTAGGGATCATGGACTATGGCTAAGTGTATGAAACTAGGGATCATGGACTATGGCTAAGTGTATGAAACTAGGGATCATGGACTATGGCTAAGTGTATGAAACAAGGGATCATGGACTATGGCTAAGTGTATGAAACTAGGGATCATGGACTATGGTTAAGTGTATATATGAAACAAGGGATCATGGACTATGGCTAAGTGTATGAAACAAGGGATCATGGACTATGGCTAAGTGTATATATGAAACAAGGGATCATGGACTATGGCTAAGTGTATGAAACAAGGGATCATGGACTATAGTTAAGTGTATATATGAAACTAGGGATCATGGACTATGGTTAAGTGTATATATGAAACAAGGGATCATGGACTATGGCTAAGTGTATGAAACAAGGGATCATGGACTATAGTTAAGTGTATATATGAAACTAGGGATCATGGACTATGGTTAAGTGTATATATGAAACTAGGGATCATGGACTATGGCTAAGTGTATATATGAAACTAGGGATCATGGACTATGGCTAAGTGTATATATGAAACTAGGGATCATGGACTATGGTTAAGGGTATGAAACAAGGGATCATGGACTATGGTTAAGTGTATATATGAAACAAGGGATCATGGACTATGGTTAAGTGTATATATGAAACTAGGGATCATGGACTATGGCTAAGTGTATATATGAAACTAGGGATCATGGACTATGGTTAAGGGTATGAAACAAGGGATCATGGACTATGGTTAAGTGTATATATGAAACAAGGGATCATGGACTATGGTTAAGTGTATATATGAAACAAGGGATCATGGACTATGGTTAAGTGTATATATTAAACAAGGGATCATGGACTATGGCTAAGTGTATATATGAAACTAGGGATCATGGACTATGGCTAATGTATGAAACAAGGGACATGGACTATGGTTAAGTGTATATATGAAACAAGGGATCATGGACTATGGCTAAGTGTATATATGAAACAAGGGATCATGGACTATGGCTAAGTGTATATATGAAACAAGGGATCATGGACTATGGCTAAGTGTATGAAACAAGGGATCATGGACTGGAATGGTTAAGTGTATATATGAAACATGGGATCATGGACTATGGTTAAGTGTATATATGAAACAAGGGATCATGGACTATGGCTAAGTGTATGAAACAAGGGATCATGGACTATGGCAAAGTGTATATATGAAACAAGGGATCATGGACTATGGTTAAGTGTATATATGAAACATGGGATCATGGACTATGGTTAGTGGTATATATGAAACAAGGGATCATGGACTATGGCTAATATGAAACAAGGGATCATGGACTATGGCAAAGTGTATATATGAAACAAGGGATCATGGACTATGGTTAAGTGTATATATGAAACATGGGATCATGGACTATGGTTAAGTGTATATATGAAACAAGGGATCATGGACTATGGCTAAGTGTATGAAACAAGGGATCATGGACTATGGTTAAGTGTATATATGAAACAAGGGATCATGGACTATGGTTAAGTGTATATATGAAACAAGGGATCATGGTCTATGGCTAAGTGTATGAAACAAGGGATCATGGACTATGGCTAAGTGTATATATGAAACAAGGGATCATGGACTATGGTTAAGTGTATATATGAAACAAGGGATCATGGACTATGGTTAAGTGTATATATGAAACAAGGGATCATGGACTATGGCTAAGTGTTGAAACAAGGGATCATGGACTATGGCTAAGTGTATGAAACAAGGGATCATGGACTATGGTTAAGTGTATATATGAAACAAGGGATCATGGACTATGGCTAAGTGTATGAAACAAGGGATCATGGACTATGGCTAAGTGTATATATGAAACAAGGGATCATGGACTATGGCTAAGTGTATATATGAAACAAGGGATCATGGACTATGGTTAAGTGTATATATGAAACAAGGGATCATGGACTATGGCTGGTATAACAAGGGATCATGGACTATGGCTAGTGTATGAAACAAGGGATCATGGACTATGGTTAAGTGTATATATGAAACAAGGGATCATGGACTATGGTTAAGTGGTATGAAACAAGGGATCATGGACTATGGCTAAGTGTATATATGAAACAAGGGATCATGGACTATGGTTAAGTGTATGAAACAAGGGATCATGGACTATGGTTAAGTGTATATATGAAACAAGGGATCATGGACTATGGTTAAGTGTATATATGAAACAAGGGATCATGGACTATGGTTAAGGGTATGAAACAAGGGATCATGGACTATGGCTATGTGTATATATGAAACAAGGGATCATGGACTATGGTTAAGGGTATGAAACAAGGGATCATGGACTATGGCTAAGTGTATATATGAAACAAGGGATCATGGACTATGGTTAAGTGTATGAAACAAGGGATCATGGACTATGGTTAAGTGTATATATGAAACAAGGGATCATGGACTATGGTTAAGTGTATATATGAAACAAGGGATCATGGACTATGGTTAAGTGTATATGAAACAAGGGTTCATGGACTATGGTTAAGTGTATATATGAAACAAGGGATCATGGACTATGGTTGTGTATAAAACAAGGGATCATGGTCTATGGTTAAGTGTATGAAACAAGGGATCATGGACTATGGTTAAGTGTATATATGAAACAAGGGATCATGGACTATGGTTAAGTGTATATATGAAACAAGGGATCATGGACTATGGCTAAGTGTATATATGAAACAAGGGATCATGGACTATGGTTAAGTGTATATATGAAACAAGGGATCATGGACTATGGTTAAGTGTATATATGAAACAAGGGATCATGGACTATGGCTAAGTGTATGAAACAAGGGATCATGGACTATGGCTAAGTGTATATATGAAACAAGGGATCATGGACTATGGCTAAGTGTATATATGAAACAAGGGATCATGGACTATGGCTATGTGTATATATGAAACAAGGGATCATGGACTATGGTTAAGTGTATATATGAAACAAGGTGTAATGGACTATGGCTATGTGTATATATGAAACAAGGGATCATGGACTATGGTTAAGGGTATATATGAAACAAGGGATCATGGACTATGGTTAAGTGTATATATGAAACAAGGGATCATGGACTATGGTTAAGGGTATATATGAAACAAGGGATCATGGACTATGGCTAAGTGTATGAAACAAGGGATCATGGACTATGGTTAAGTGTATATATGAAACAAGGGATCATGGACTATGGTTAAGTGTATATATGAAACAAGGATCATGGACTATGGCTATGTGTATATATGAAACAAGGGATCATGGACTATGGTTAAGTGTATATATGAAAAAAGGTATCATGGACTATGGCTAAGTGTATATATGAAACAAGGGATCATGGACTATGGCTATGTGTATATATGAAACAAGGGATCATGGACTATGGTTAAGTGTATATATGAAACAAGGGATCATGGACTATGGCTAAGTGTATGAAACTAGGGATCATGGACTATGGCTAAGTGTATATATGAAACAAGGGATCATGGACTATGGCTATGTGTATATATGAAACAAGGGATCATGGACTATGGCTAAGTGTATATATGAAACAAGGGATCATGGACTATGGTTAAGTGTATGAAACAAGGGATCATGGACTATGGTTAATATGAAACAAGGGATCATGGACTATGGCTAAGTGTATATATGAAACAAGGGATCATGGACTATGGCTAAGTGTATATATGAAAAAAGGGATCATGGACTATGGTTAAGTGTATGAAACAAGGGATCATGGACTATGGCTAAGTGTATGAAACAAGGGATCATGGACTATGGCTAAGTGTATGAAACAAGGGATCATGGACTATGGTTAAGGGTATGAAACAAGGGATCATGGACTATGGCTAAGTGTATGAAACAAGGGATCATGGACTATGGCTATGTGTATATATGAAACAAGGGATCATGGACTATGGCTAAGTGTATATATGAAACAAGGGATCATGGACTATGGCTAAGTGTATGAAACAAGGGATCATGGACTATGGTTAAGTGTATATATGAAACAAGGGATCATGGACTATGGCTAAGTGTATATATGAAACAAGGGATCATGGACTATGGCTAAGTGTATGAAACAAGGGATCATGGACTATGGCTATGTGTATATATGAAACAAGGGATCATGGACTATGGCTAAGTGTATATATGAAACAAGGGATCATGGACTATGGCTAAGTGTATATATGAAACAAGGGATCATGGACTATGGCTAAGTGTATGAAACAAGGGATCATGGACTATGGCTAAGTGTATGAAACAAGGGATCATGGACTATGGCTAAGTGTATGAAACAAGGGATCATGGACTATGGTTAAGGGTATGAAACAAGGGATCATGGACTATGGCTAAGTGTATATATGAAAGAAGGGATCATGGACTATGGCTAAGTGTATGAAACAAGGGATCATGGACTATGGTTAAGTGTATATATGAAACAAGGGATCATGGACTATGGCTAAGTGTATATATGAAACAAGGGATCATGGACTATGGCTAAGTGTATGAAACAAGGGATCATGGACTATGGCTATATGTATATATGAAACAAGGGATCATGGACTATGGCTAAGTGTATATATGAAACAAGGGATCATGGACTATGGCTAAGTGTATATATGAAACAAGGGATCATGGACTATGGCTAAGTGTATATATGAAACAAGGGATCATGGACTATGGCTAAGTAGTATGAAACAAGGGATCATGGACTATGGCTAAGTGTATGAAACAAGGGATCATGGACTATGGTTAAGGGTATGAAACAAGGGATCATGGACTATGGCTAAGTGTATATAGAAGGGATCATGGATGGCTAAGTGTATGAAACTAGGGATCATGGACTATGGTTAAGTGTATATATGAAACAAGGGATCATGGACTATAAGTGTATATATGAAACAAGGGATCATGGACTATGGCTAAATGAAACAAGGGATCATGGACTATGGCTATGTGTATATATGAAACAAGGGATCATGGACTATGGCTAAGTGTATATATGAAACAAGGGATCATGGACTATGGCTAAGTGTATGAAACAAGGGATCATGGACTATGGCTAAGTGTATGAAACTAGGGATCATGGACTATGGTTAAGTGTATATATGAAACAAGGGATCATGGACTATGGCTAAGGGATCATGGACTATGGTTAATATGAAACAAGGGATCATGGACTATGGCTAAGTGTATATATGAAACAAGGGATCATGGACTATGGCTAAGTGTATGAAACAAGGGATCATGGACTATGGCTAAGTGTATATATGAAACAAGGGATCATGGACTATGGCTAAGTGTATATATGAAACAAGGGATCATGGACTATGGCTAAGTGTATGAAACAAGGGATCATGGACTATGGCTAAGTGTATATATGAAACAAGGGATCATGGACTATGGCTAAGTGTATATATGAAACAAGGGATCATGGACTATGGCTAAGTGTATGAAACAAGGGATCATGGACTATGGCTATGTGTATATATGAAACAAGGTATCATGGACTATGGCTAAGTGTATATATGAAACAAGGTATCATGGACTATGGTTAAGTGTATATATGAAAAAAGGTATCATGGACTATGGCTAAGTGTATATATGAAACAAGGGATCATGGACTATGGCTATGTGTATATATGAAACAAGGGATCATGGACTATGGTTAAGTGTATATATGAAACAAGGGATCATGGACTATGGCTAAGTGTATGAAACTAGGGATCATGGACTATGGCTAAGTGTATATATGAAACAAGGGATCATGGACTATGGCTATGTGTATATATGAAACAAGGGATCATGGACTATGGCTAAGTGTATATATGAAACAAGGGATCATGGACTATGGCTAAGTGTATGAAACAAGGGATCATGGACTATGGTTAAGGGTATGAAACAAGGGATCATGGACTATGGCTAAGTGTATATATGAAACAAGGGATCATGGACTATGGCTAAGTGTATATATGAAAAAAGGGATCATGGACTATGGTTAAGTGTATGAAACAAGGGATCATGGACTATGGCTAAGTGTATGAAACAAGGGATCATGGACTATGGCTAGTGTATGAAACAAGGGATCATGGACTATGGTTAAGTGTATGAAACAAGGGATCATGGACTATGGCTAAGTTTATGAAACTAGGGATCATGGACTATGGTTAAGTGTATATATGAAACAAGGGATCATGGACTATGGCTAAGTGTATATATGAAACAAGGGATCATGGACTATGGCTAAGTGTATGAAACAAGGGATCATGGACTATGGTTAAGTGTATATATGAAACAAGGGATCATGGACTATGGCTAAGTGTATATATGAAACAAGGGATCATGGATCATGGAAACAAGGGATCATGGACTATGGCTAGTGTATATATGAAACAAGGGATCATGGACTATGGCTAAGTGTATATATGAAACAAGGGATCATGGACTATGGCTAAGGGTATGAAACAAGGGATCATGGACTATGGCTAAGTGTATGAAACAAGGGATCATGGACTATGGCTAAGTGTATGAAACAAGGGATCATGGACTATGGCTAAGTGTATGAAACAAGGGATCATGGACTATGGTTAAGGGTATGAAACAAGGGATCATGGACTATGGCTAAGTGTATATATGAAAGAAGGGATCATGGACTATGGCTAAGTGTATGAAACAAGGGATCATGGACTATGGTTAAGTGTATATATGAAACAAGGGATCATGGACTATGGCTAAGTGTATATATGAAACAAGGGATCATGGACTATGGCTAAGTGTATGAAACAAGGGATCATGGACTATGGCTATGTGTATATATGAAACAAGGGATCATGGACTATGGCTAAGTGTATATATGAAACAAGGGATCATGGACTATGGTTAAGTGTATATATGAAACAAGGGATCATGGACTATGGTTAAGGGTATGAAACAAGGGATCATGGACTATGGTTAAGGGTATGAAACAAGGGATTATGGTCTATGGCTAAGTGTATGAAACAAGGGATCATGGACTATGGTTAAGGGTATGAAACAAGGGATTATGGTCTATGGCTAAGGGTATGAAACAAGGGATCATGGACTATGGTTAAGGGTATGAAACAAGGGATCATGGACTATGGTTAAGAGTATGAAACAAGGGATTGTGGACTATGGCTGAGTGTATATATGAAACAAGGGATCATGGACTATGGTCTTATTAGAAACAATGGGATCATGGACTGGCTATGAAACCAACCACCTGGGATCATGGACTATGCCAAGTGTAGAAACAAGGATTATGGACTAGGGTGTTGATGGACACATGAAACAAGGGATCATGGACTATTGTCAATGTAATGAAACAAGGGATCATGGACTACTGGTTCAGGCATTGAAAAAGGGATCATGGACTTGGCCATCGATTATCATGAAACAAGGGACATGGACTATGGTTAAGTGTATGAAACAAGTGATCATGGACTATGGAAGCAGAGTTTTTCCTGAAACGGGATCTGGACTATGGCTAATGTATAAGAAACAGGGATCATCTATGGCTAAGTTAAAACAAGGGATCATGGACTAGCAGTGTACCAAACAAGGGATCATGGATGTGGCTATGTGTATATATAAACAAGGTTTCATGGACTATGGCTACAGTGTATATATGAAACAAGGTATCTTGAACTTTGGCTTTTGTACATTTCAGGCTTCAAACATAAAGATATAAAACTGTATTTTTTGTGAAGAATCAACAACAAGTGGGACACAATCATGAAGTGGAACGAAACATTTATTGGATATTTCAAATAAGTGTTTTTAACAAATTGAAAACTGAAAAATTGAGGTATATCAGTGAGGAATAAGTTTATAGTGAGGCCAAATAAGTGTTTTAAACTGCACTGTATATCAGTGAGGAATAAGTGTTTTATACTGAGGTATATCAGTGAGGAATAAGTGTTTTATACTGAGGTATATCAGTGAGGAATAAGTGTTTTATACTGATGTATATCAGTGAGGAATGAGGGTTTTATACTGAGGTGAGGAATGAGGGTTTTATCAGTGTAGCAATTTGTCTTCAGGAACAGTGTGTAAGGATTTTCCTCCTCTTCTGAGGAGGAGGAAATATCGGACCAATGCGCAGCATGGTAAGTGTCCATGTTGTTTATTATAACGGGAACACTGAAACAAAAACAAAAGTGGAACAAAATGCAACAGTTCTGTCAGGTACTCACACAAAACAGAAAACAACCACCCACAAACAAATCAAATCAAATCAAATGTATTTATATAGCCCTTCGTACATCAGCTGATATCTCAAAGTGCTGTACAGAAACCCAGCCTAAAACCCCACACAGCAAGCAATGCAGGTGTAGAAGCACGGTGGCTAGGAAAAACTCCCTAGAAAGGCCAAAACCTAGGAAGAAACCTAGAGAGGAACCAGGCTATGTGGGGTGGCCAGTCCTCTTCTGGCTGTGCCGGGTGGAGATTATAACAGAACATGGCCAAGATGTTCAAATGTTCATAAATGACCAGCATGGTCCAATAATAATAAGGCAGAACAGTTGAAACTGGAGCAGCAGCACAGCCAGGTGGACTGGGGACAGCAAGGAGTCATCATGTCAGGTAATCCTGAGGCATGGTCCTAGGGATCAGGTCGTCCGAGAGAGAGAAAGAAAGAGAGAAAGAGCACACTTAAATTCACACAGGACACCGAATAGGACAGGAGAAGTACTCCAGATATAAAAAACTGACCCTAGCCCCCGACACATAAACTACTGCAGCATAAATACTGGAGGCTGAGACAGGAGGGGTCAGGAGACACTGTGGCCCCATCCGAGGACACCCCCGGACAGGACCAAACAGGAAGGATATAACCCCACCCACTTTGCCAAAGCACAGCCCCCACACCATATCTTCAACCACCAACTTACCATCCTGAGACAAGGCCGAGTACAGCCCACAAAGATCTCCGCCACGGCACAACCCACAACCCAAGGGGGGGGGGGGCTCCAACCCAGACAGGAAGATCACATCAGTGACTCAACCCACTCAGTGACACACCCCTCCCAGGGACGGTATAAAAGAGCCCCAGTAAGCCAGTGACTCAGCCCCTGTAATAGGGTTAGAGGCAGAGATTCCCAGTGGAAAGAGGGGAACCGGCCAGGCAGAGACAGCAAGGGTGGTTCGTTGCTCCAGAGCCTTTCCGTTCACCTTCCCACTCCTGGGCCAGACTACACTCAATCATATGACCCACTGAAGAGATGAGTCTTCAGTAAAGACTTAAAGGTTGAGGCCGAGTTTGAGTCTCTTACATGGGTAGGCAGACCATTCCATAAAAATGGAGCTCTATAAGAGAAAGCCCTGCCTCCAGCTGTTTGCTTAGAAATTCTAGGGACAATTAGGAGGCCTGCGTCTTGTGACCGTAGCGTACGTGTAGGTATGTACGGCAGGACCAAATCAGAGAGATAGGTAGGAGCAAGCCCATGTAATGCTTTGTAGGTTAGCAGTAAAACCTTGAAATCAGCCCTTGCCTTGACAGGAAGCCAGTGTAGGGAGGCTAGCACTGGAGTAATATGATCAAATTTTTTGGTTCTAGCAGCCGTATTTAGCACTAACTGAAGTTTATTTAGTGCTTTATCCTGGTAGCCGGAAAGTAGAGCATTGCAGTAGTCTAACCTAGAAGTGACAAAAGCATGGATTAATCTTCTGCATCATTGTTGGACAGAAAGTTTCTGATTTTGGCAATGTTACGTAGATGAAAAAAGCTGTCCTTGAAACAGTCTTGATATGTTTGTCAAAAGAGAGATAAGGGTCCAGAGTAACGCCGAGGTCCTTCACAGTTTTATTTGAGACGACTGTACAACCATCAAGATTAATTGTCAGATTCAACAGAAGATCTCTTTGTTTCTTGGGACCTAGAACAAGCATCTCTGTTTTGTCCGAGTTTAAAAGTAGAAATTTTGCAGCAATCCACTTCCTTATGTCTGAAACACATGCTTCTAGCGAGGGCAATTTTGGGGCTTCACCATGTTTCTTTGAAATGTACAGCTGTGTGTCATCCGCATAGCAGTGAATGACATCCCCAAGAGGTAAACATATATAGTGAAAACAACAAGAGTGGGAAAACAGGCTGCCTAAGTATGGTTCTCAATCAGAGACAACGATTGACAGCTGCCTCTGATTGGGAACCATACCAGGCCAAACATAGAAATACCAAACATAGAACAAAAACATTGAATGCCCACCCCAACTCACGCCCTGACCAACCTAAAATAGAAACACACAACATGAACTAAGGTCAGGACGTGACAAGTGTCATAGTTATTTATTTGTTCTCGTTTTAACCTGAATGGTCTGGGCCTCAAGACAGTGAAGTCTTGTAGGGATGGTGACTGACTGCATTCTCAGCAAAGTGCTAAATCTAGCTTTTGTGACGACGCACTGCTGTTGTCAACCTTGGTTACGCTTTGAATTTGGGAATGTACATAACTGTACTGTTTTTGTTTGCTAATGTAAGAAATGCAAGAAGTCGGAATGATCCAGTGAAATCCATGACTGATCTCTTTTGTCAACGGTTGTCTATTATTTTATTTTAGTGACTGAATGCTTTATGCTTGAGTTCTGCTTAGTGTCTTAACAGGTGTTCAATATTAGCATCCATCTCCTGCTGATCCTCAATCCATACTATGTTTTCAGACAGTCAGCAAGCCCCTTAGACTGAGAATGACTCTCAGTGCTCATAAAGAGTGAACTTGTACGAAGCTATGGCTGTCAGCATCAGTGGGGGGGCGTATTTCCTTGGTTGTGACAGAGGAAAGACACTAGGCGTGCAGGGAGCCCATTACTTCCCAACTGAACTCCAGGAATGGAGCCCTGATCCTAAATCACAAGCAGTAGGAGCCATTGGAAATGTAGAAAGAAAGAGTTGGTATTTCCAGCTAAACAATCTCATTCCTTGACACCAGCTGTTTGGCAGAGTGAGAGTGGGAAGCCAGCCAGCAATGCTTCAGGCCATTTTGTAAAGGTGCCTGTGATTTCTTTCCTAGTCCTCTTTTTTGGGATTCAGGAAACAAGTCATCGGTCTTTTTTCGGCATCTGTGACGTTCATTATGTGTTTATTTTTACTGTGTCTGGCATACTGGGCATGGTTGTGGTTTCTGTGATTGGAGTCCAGGAAACTGATACAGTCGAGGTCTAACTCCGTGCTATCGTCTATAACTCTATCGTCTATAACTCTATCGTCTCTGATCTGCACCACTGACAGATATTCCTAATCAATTCTTCCTCCAGATTTCGTCATTGTTTGAGAATGAGAAAGACATTCTTTGAGAGAGGAAAAGTTACCTTTGCCTGTAGAGAATCTAGCTGAAAGACATAATATGAGGTAGGCCTCATCACTCTTAGAAGGCCGTTGTGGATCAAAGTATTTTTTCCTTTTCATACAGCAGGAAGTAGTGGATACGTATCTGTAGATTTCTTTAGAGCAATGATGTTCCATCCTGGTTCTCTAGAGGTACAGTGTCACGTTTTGAACTTAGTTCCTTTGTTTTGTCTTTGTTTTAGTATGGTCAGGGTGTGAGATGGAGTGGGCAGTCTATGTGCGTTTTCTATGATTTGGTATTTCTGTGTTTGGCCTGGTATGGTTCTCAATCAGAGGCAGGTGTCGTTAGTTGTCACTGATTGAGAATCATACTTAGGTAGCCTTTTCCCACCTGTGTTTCGTGAGTGATTATTTTCTGTTTTGTGTTTTTGTTTCACCATTCAGGACTGTTCGTTTTGTCGTTTTATTGTTTTGTTCAGTGTTCAGTATTTCTTATTAAAACAAGGTGAACACTTACCACGCTGCGCTTTGGTCCTCACCTTCTTCCATCCACGACGACCATTACAGAATCACCCACCAACCAAGGACCAAGCAGCGTGGTAACGGGCAGCGGCCGAAATCGCAAGACTCCTGGGCATGGGAGGAGATTTTGGAAGGGAAGGGACCCTGGGCACAGGCTGGGGAATATGTCCGCCCCAAGGCAGAGCTGGAGGCAGCGAAAGCTGAGCGGCGGTGGTATGAGGAGGTAGCACGGCAGCGCGGCTGGGACGAGAGGCAGCCCCAAAAATTTCTTGGGGGGAAGCACACGGGGAGTGTAGCTAATTCAGGTAGGAGACCTGCGCCAACTCCCCGTGCTTACCGTGGAGAGAGGTGGACCGGGCGGTGTGCAGGCATGGCCCAGTGCGTTACATTGCAGCGCCTCGTATCGGCCGGGCTAGAGTGGGCATCGAGCCAGGTGCCATGAAGCCGGCTCAGAGCATCTGGTCTCCAGTGCGTCTCCTCGGGCTGGGGTACATGGCACCAGCCCTACGCAGGGTGTCTCTGGTTCGCCAGCACAGCCCAGTGCGGTCTATTCCACCTCGCCGTACTGGCCTGGCTTACGGGGAGTATCCAGCCAGGTAGGGTTGTGCAGGCTCGGTGCTCGAGACCTCCAGTGCGCCTCGAACGGTCCGGTATATCCGGTGACTCCTACACGCACCAGGCTGTCTCTCTGTCTCCTCCCTACAGGCGCTGCCGGAGTATCCCTCCTGTCCAGCGCTGCCGGAGTCTCCCTCCTGTCCAGTGCTGCCGGAGTCTCCCTCCGGTCCTGAGCTGCCGGAGCCGCCCATCTGTCCTGAGCTGCCAGAGCCGCCCGTCAGTCAGGAGCTGCCGGAGCCGCCCGTCAGTCAGGAGCTGCCAGAGCAGCACGCCCGGCCAGCAGCTGCCGGAATCGCCGTCACCCGGCACTGCCGGAGTTGCCCTTCACGCCGGGGCTGCCGGAGTCTCCCGCCGGTCCGGTGCTGCCGGAGTTGCCCTTCACTCCGGCGCTGCCGGAGTCTCCCGCTTGTCCGGTGCTGCCGGAATCTCCCGTCCATTCGGGAACCGCTGCTAGGGTCCCCAGTGTATCTTCATGCCCTGACAAATGGAATCAGGTTAGTTAACTGATCTGGACTTAAAGCTTGCACAGCTTGTTGTTCTCCAGGACCAGGATAGAAGAATACTGTTTTACGGTGTTTCTGTCATGTAGTTCACACCTGTCCTTTCCTTTGTAATCCTAAAGGGCAAGACTTGGGCTTGCTTGAAATATATATATATATATATATATGTTTTTTATTTAACTAGGCAAGTCAGTCAAGAACAAATTCTTATTTACAATGACAGCCTACACTGGCTAAACCCGGACGATGCTGGGCCAATTGTGCGCCGCCCTATGGGACTCCCAATCACAGCCGGTTGTGAAACAGCCTGGATAGAACAGAGTTCATGTAGACTCGGACATTTTTAAGTATTAAGATGCAACATGTTATTGTACAACATGCTAACAATGTCTTTTAAATGAGGTCCTAGCTAAAATAGTCTATCTTTATGTTGTAGCTTAGAACAAGAGCGTTTTGTATGCCTTGTTAGATTAAATGGTCTCGAAACATCAAACGCATTGTGAGGGAATTGTATTGATCACTGGCTTTAAAGTAAACAAACATTATTGTCAGTTCACTTGGTATGATATAAATCATAATGAAAGTAAACAAGTGGTTCTGCTTACCTTCCTTCTTTTATACATTTTATATCCTTTTAAAGTTTTGCCTGTTCTTTCTACTACTGTAAATACACATGCTCTTTGAAATGACACAACAGTTACAGCCCCAGTGCTTCCCCTCCTCATTAACAATGAAACCTTAGTTATTGTTCAGCCACACATACAGATGTAGGATCTTAATTTGAGACAGTTTGTTACAGCAGGAAAATAATCATACAGAAAATGTGAATCATTATGTGGATTATAGTTAGTGGACATTTCTGTAGGGGTTGATACATGTTTTGTGAGGGAAAATGAAGTCTGAATTTTCACAGTGGAAACTACAAACTTGAGAAGCCTTTTTTAAAACCTCAAATACACTTCAAGTTTTAAATGTCCTGCAACAAGGTCATCAAATTAAGATCCTACACCTGTACCATTTGGAGCAATGTTGTAATATGTAAGGGCAAAATGTATTATTTTGTCATAATATATAGGTATTGTGCCTAATATGCTTCATAGCATGAACATATCATGCTGATTCCCTGCAGTGGTGAGTGACATGCTGGAACACAGTCAGTCAGTCAACAAATGAGAAGCTACTAAATACACAGGCACCTTTTCTTGTCAAAACACGTGTTTAAAAAGGCCAATCAGACAGAATACAACCAACTTCCCCAGAGCCAACTGCCAAGTCCGATAGAAGAAAGACATAAAAAGTTAAACCCCAGCTCAAACAGTAGCTGCCACAGACTAGAGCAACACCAGAAAACAGGCAACACAGACCTTTCTTGAGAAAAGACTTCACCACAAGATGTTACATTATCTGCCGACATGCCATCATATGGAGTGGATTTAGAAACACTGTGAGAGGGACTTGGTGTTTCAGCGGTCAACCCACGATAGATGATTACCTATAAGCCTTTGGAAACCTAATAATTACATGCAGAAAATCACAGAGCTCTACGTTTTCCATGGAGATCCAGGGAAAGAAAAACGACAAAAAAATGTTTTTCCCTCAAACATTTCTTTCCATCTGTCTCCGAATGAACGTAAATGCAAGCTCAATGAAACAGGAGTATGTGTTCCGCCATGACAAAGACATGTTGGAGGCAAAAGTTTACTTCAGACCGCAGGACTCCATGACCTAATGAGACAATACAGTTGAAGTCGGAAGATAACATACACTTAGGTTAATAATTTTTCCTATTTTTGTTTACAGACAGATTATTTCACTTACAATTTCACTGTATCAATTCCAGTCGGTCAGAAGTTTACATACACTAAGATGACTGTGCCCATAAACAGCTTGGAAAATTCCAGAAAATTATGTCATGGCGTTGAGTCAATTGGATGCACTTCAAGGCCTACCTTCAAACTCAGTGCCTCTTTGCTTGACATAATGGGAAAATCAAAAGAAATCAGCCAAGACCTCCACAAGTCTGGTTCATCCTTGGGAGCAATTTCCAAATGCCTGAAGGTACCATGTTCATCTGTATAAACAATAGTACGGATGTATAAACAACATGGGACCACGCAGCCGTCATTCCGCTCAGGAAGGAGACGTTTTCTGTCTCCCAGAGATGAACGTACTTTGGTGCGAAAAGTGCAAATCAATTCCAGAACAACAGCAAAGGACCTTGTGAAGATGGAGGAGGAAACAGGTACAAAAGTATCTATATCCACAGTAAAACGAGTCCTATATCGATATAACTTGAAAGGCCGCTCAGCAAGGAAGAAGCCACTGCTCCAAAACCGCCATAAAAATGCCAGGCTACGGATTGCAACCGCACATGGGGACAAAGATCGTATTTTTTGTAGAAATGTCCTCTGGTCTGATGAAACAAAAATAGAACTGTTTGGCCATAATGACCATTGTTATGTTAGGAGGAAAAAGGGGGAGGCTTGCAAGTCGAAGAACACCATCCCAACCGTGAAGCATGGGGGGAGGCAGCATCATGTTGTAGGGATGCTTTGCTGCAGAAGGGACTGGTGCGCTTCACAAAATGGATGGCATCATGAAGGAGGAAAATTATGTGGATATATTGAAGCAACATCTCAAGACATCAGTCAGGAAGTTAAAGCTTGGTCGCAAATAGATCTTCCAAATGGACAATGACCCCAAGCAGACTAACAAAGTTGTGGAAAGGACAACAGAGTCAAGGTATTAGAGTGACCATCACAAAGCCCTGACCTCAATCCCATAGAAAATTTGTGGGCAGAACTGAAAAAGCGTGTGCGAGCAAGGAGGCCTACAAGCCTGACTCAGTTACACCAGCTCTATCAGGAGGAATGGGTCAAAATTCACCCAATTTATTGTGGGAAGCTTGTGGAAGGCTACCCGATACGTTTGACCCAAGTTAAACAATTTAAAGGCAATGCTACCATATACTAATTGAGTGCATGAAAACCTCTGACCCACTGGGAATGTGATGAAAGACAAAAAAGCTGAAATAAATCATTCTCTACTATTATTCTGACATTTTCACATTCTTAAAATGAAGTGGTGATCCTAACTGACCTAAGACAGGGAATTTTTACTAGGATTAAATGTCAGGAATTGTGAAAAACTGAGTTTAAATGTATTTGGCAAAGGTGTATGTAAACTTCTGACTTCAACTGTATATGGGAACTGCTGCATGTGCCCTCATGAGCTGTGAATCAGATGACTGGAGTGAGCAATAGCTCAATTCTGATTGATTGATGTGGCTTCTGGAAAGGAAGACAGCTTTCCAACTCACAGGATGCACTTAATGTTTTCGTTCACAGTCGGGGGGCCGTTGGTATCTGCTGTTATTTCTCTCACACTTCACATTGTGTGATGATACTGAACGTAGACATACTGTACACTTTATGTGTGAAATCTGTGGAAGTCATTCAATATGGGTGTCGAGAGAGCAATTGTACTTCTGTGAATCTGCATGCGTGAGCTGTGTGGTGTGAATTTGGCTCCGTCGTCCATCTTGTGGTGTGTGGCTTCAGTTTCCACATTAGTTCATCTCCCAGTACTGCTACTGGCTCTCTGCGCCTGCAAGATCTACTGCCAGATATCTGGAAAAGTTAGAATGACTCACTGGCTGAGACTGGACCATTTCTTCCCTTCTCTTTCTGATATTTGTATTTGCCCCTTCCATTTACATTTTTCACTGTGTCGTGAGGTTTTCCACTGGCATTGAACCACTAACATAACTGTATCAATTAGCCTCGCCGTTTCCCCTTCTTTCTGTTTACAATGTTTTTAGGGACCATATTAAACATCAACACAAACGAAACAGAGCTGAACGGTGAGTTAGTGAGAGGAAGTAACTTGGCAACACGTTCTTGCTGTGAAGTCCTTCCACCAAAACATTGTCGTTGATATCCACTGCATTCCCTGTTTTTATGGCACCTCTGACCACATTCCTTGTCCTCTACTACATTGGACCTCCATGGAGGATCCTGGAGAGAATTGTTAGCAAATCTGTGTTTTACGACATGCCAAGTCTCCGAAAAGCTGAGGAAGGTCCATAGAGGCTGATGAATTTCTATCCTCTGTCAAACTTTTCAGTAGCTCACATATGAGCAGGAACAGGGAGATGTGGAAGAAAGCTTTATTAACGACATAGAAATATGGAAGACATATATACTTTACATTTTTAATGAACTATATAGGTAGGAAAATAACGATGAATGACTCCCGGATTTACCAGTGTTTGGGTCTGTCAATCTACTCATACAGCACCCTCCTCAGCTAGGAGGACTAACTCACATCAGGCATTGCTAAGTGTAGCAGATACTAACTACTTCAGTCATGTGACATTTTTTAAGACATTTAAATGAAGGTTCTATTGTTAAAATTAACCTTTGAACCGTATGATTGGACCATAGGCCTCTTAACCCCAAATTAATGCCAAGACATACTCTCAACACATAAATATGCATTTTCTTATTCGAGAGCATGCAAATAGTTCACACTGTATTTCCATTGCAACTTCTAGGCCATGGTGCTTGAATCTAGTTTACAACCAACATGGGCTGTTGATTCCAAAATGTCATCTTTGGGAAACGCTGGTCAGAGTGGTTACATTTGTTTATACACACACTGTCAGCATAAGCTTCACCATACTGTCTCATATGGTGTGTCCTCAAGAGGCCTCAACAATTTAGAGAGAGAGAGAGAGAGAGAGAGAGAGAGAGAGAGAGAGAGAGAGAGAGAGAGAGAGAGAGAGAGAGAGAGAGAGAGAGAGAGAGAGAGAGAGAGAGAGAGAGAGATTGTAGAGAGATAGCGAGATGAAGCTACATTCATGTATATCTGATAACAGCACAGAAAAAGTAAGGTAAGAGAGAGAACATTGTAGCTGTTAGTTTACTATTCTCAGTCTAACAATATCTAATACAAACATAGTTGGACAACATTTAGAAAACCACTTTTGACTATCCTCAAAGTGTGAAAGCGGTGATTCAAGCCCAGAGAGCAACTTCTATGCAGGTAAATCCTTGGTCATATGAGTAATAGGCACATCCTGTGGTATAGTCTCCTGGAGGAAGTGATGAAAGGGGGAAACTGGAGTACGATTTCCAAACTTTCTCCTATTGAATACAGATCACTCTGTGATCAACTTGATTGTTTATTAACGTTTACTAATACCTAAAGTTGGATTACAGAAGTAGTTTGAAGTGTTTTGTCAAAGTTTATAGGCAACATTTTTAATTTAAAAAAATAACGTTGCGTTTAGAAACAGTGTTTTTCCCTGGATCACACAGTCTTCATAAATGGACATTTTGGGTATTCAAGGACCGATTTTAATCGAAAAAAAGACCCAATTGTGATGTTTATGGGACATATAGGAGTGCCAACAAAGAAGCTCGTCAAAGGTAATGAATGTTTTATATTTTATTTCTGCGTTTTGTGTAGCGCCGGCTATGCTAATTATTTTGTTTACGTCCCCTTCAGGTATTTCGGGGTGTTGCATGCTATCAGATAATAGCTTCTCATGCTTTCGCCGAAAAGCAATTCAAAAATCTGACTTGTTGGCTAGATTCACAACGAGTGTAGCTTCAATTGAGTACCCTGCATGTGTGTTTTAATGAACGTTTGAGTTTTAACGAGTGCTATTAGCATTTGGCGTAGAGCAGGGGTGTCAAAGTCAAATGGACGGAGGGCCAAATAAAAAATTTAGCTACAAGCCGAGGGCCGGACTGTTCGAATGTTCATTGAAAAATTTTTAAATGACGCATATAGTCTAGTGAACCTAATTGAACCTACTGAAAACCTAACAAATATATTCCAATATGATCAGATAAATAAAGCAATATTTTCTTATGGCTCTGTCAGTAATCTTTAATTTTCAACAGACACAAAAGACAAATTTCCTTTATATAAAAATCCCCATAACATGAACATTAAATGAAAGAAACCGGTATTCAAGGCACCATCAGTAGCCTATATTTTCTATTTTAGCAAAAAGTGGGCTAAATTTACTTCAAAGAAAAAAACAATAATAGCAATTTTCTATCATCCACTCAACTGAAATATTTTTAAAATATAATTGGATTGAAATACAATAAAATAAAGTGCAAAAATCTATTAATCAAAAACAACACTTTGTTTAAGGAGAAGTAACATGCAGTGAAAACAAATATTAAACTTTAACTTTTAAACTTGAACTGAGTAAAAACTCTAAATATGTGATTGCACAGTAATGTTCACTTGTTTGAGGTTGAGGTGATACTTGGTGGTGTCCCATCTTTTCCACAAGTTCATCAATGTTCGGGGGTAAGGCTCTGAGCTGAGGAAATCCTCAGAATTGAGTGGAGGTGTTCAGCAGTAAGTCGACTTCTGTGTGATGTTTTGTTCAGGTTCATCAAAGAAAAAGTTGTTCACACAGGTATGTGCTGCCAAACATAGACAACGTTTGAGCAGCCTGGATGCGCAGCTGGGGCATTGTGTCGGGG
>NW_027003615.1:98405-164724 GCF_036934945.1 Oncorhynchus masou masou
ACGCCAAATGCTAATAACACTCGTTAAAACTCAAACGTTCATTAAAACACACATGCAGGGTACTCAATTGAAGCTACACTCGTTGTGAATCTAGCCAACAAGTCAGATTTTTGAATTGCTTTTCGGTGAAAGCATGAGAAGCTATTATCTGATAGCATGCAACACCCCGAAATACCTGAAGGGGACGTAAACAAAATAATTAGCATAGCCGGCGCTACACAAAACGCAGAAATAAAATATAAAACATTCATTACCTTTGACGAGCTTCTTTGTTGGCACTCCTATATGTCCCATAAACATCACAATTGGGTCTTTTTTTCGATTAAAATCGGTCCTTGTATACCCAAAATGTCCATTTATGAAGACTGTGTGAACCAGGGAAAAACACTGTTTCTAAACGCAACGTTATTTTTTTAAATTAAAAATGTTGCCTATAAACTTTGACAAAACACTTCAAACTACTTCTGTAATCCAACTTTAGGTATTAGTAAATGTTAATAAACAATCAAATTGATCACAGAGTGATCTGTATTCAATAGGAGAAAGTTTGGAAATCGTACTCCAGTTTCCCCCTTTCATCACTTCCTCCGGGAGACTATACCACAGGATGTGCCTATTACTCATATGACCAAGGATTTACCTGCATAGAAGTTGCTCTCTGGGCTTGAATCACCGCTTTCACACTTTGAGGATAGTCAAAAGTGGTTTTCTAAATGTTGTCCAACTATGTTTGCATTAGATATTGTTAGACTGAGAATAGTAAACTAACAGCTACAATGTTCTCTCTCTTACCTTACTTTTTCTGTGCTGTTATCAGATATACATGAATGTAGCTTCATCTCGCTATCTCTCTCTATCTCTATCTCTCTACAATCTCTCTCTCTCTCTCTCTCTCTCTCTCTCTCTCTCTCTCTCTCTCTCTCTCTCTCTCTCTCTCTCTCTCTCTCTCTCTCTCTCTCTAAATTGTTGAGGCCTCTTGAGGACACACCATATGAGACAGTATGGTGAAGCTTATGCTGACAGTGTGTGTATAAACAAATGTAACCACTCTGACCAGCGTTTCCCAAAGATGACATTTTGGAATCAACAGCCCATGTTGGTTGTAAACTAGATTCAAGCACCATGGCCTAGAAGTTGCAATGGAAATACAGTGTGAACTATTTGCATGCTCTCGAATAAGAAAATGCATATTTATGTGTTGAGAGTATGTCTTGGCATTAATTTGAGGTTAAGAGGCCTATGGTCCAATCATACGGTTCAAAGGTTAATTTTAACAATAGAACTTTCATTTAAATGTCTTAAAAAATGTCACATGACTGAAGTAGTCAGTATCTGCTACACTTAGCAATGCCTGATGTGAGTTAGTCCTCCTAGCTGAGGAGGGTGCTGTATGAGTAGATTGACAGACCCAAACACTGGTAAATCCGGGAGTCATTCATCATTATTTTCCTACCTATATAGTTCATTAAAAATGTAAAGTATATATGTCTTCCATATTTCTATGTCATTAATAAAGCTTTCTTCCACATCTCCCTGTTCCCGCTCATATGTGAGCTACTGAAAAGTTTGACAGAGGATAGAAATTCATCAGCCTCTATGGACCTTCCTCAGCTTTTCGGAGACTTGGCATGTCGTAAAACACAGATTTGCTAACAATTCTCTCCAGGATCCTCCATGGAGGTCCAATGTAGTAGAGGACAAGGAATGTGGTCAGAGGTGCCATAAAAACAGGGAATGCAGTGGATATCAACGACAATGTTTTGGTGGAAGGACTTCACAGCAAGAACGTGTTGCCAAGTTACTTCCTCTCACTAACTCACCGTTCAACTCTGTTTCGTTTGTGTTGATGTTTAATATGGTCCCTAAAAACATTGTAAACAGAAAGAAGGGGAAACGGCGAGGCTAATTGATACAGTTATGTTAGTGGTTCAATGCCAGTGGAAAACCTCACGACACAGTGAAAAATGTAAATGGAAGGGGCAAATACAAATATCAGAAAGAGAAGGGAAGAAATGGTCCAGTCTCAGCCAGTGAGTCATTCTAACTTTTCCAGATATCTGGCAGTAGATCTTGCAGGCGCAGAGAGCCAGTAGCAGTACTGGGAGATGAACTAATGTGGAAACTGAAGCCACACACCACAAGATGGACGACGGAGCCAAATTCACACCACACAGCTCACGCATGCAGATTCACAGAAGTACAATTGCTCTCTCGACACCCATATTGAATGACTTCCACAGATTTCACACATAAAGTGTACAGTATGTCTACGTTCAGTATCATCACACATTGTGAAGTGTGAGAAAAATAACAGCAGATACCAACGGCCCCCCGACTGTGAACGAAAACATTAAGTGCATCCTTTGAGTTGGAAAGCTGTCTTCCTTTCCAGAAGCCACATCAATCAATCAATCAGAATTGAGCTATTGCTCACTCCAGTCATCTGATTCACAGCTCATGAGGGCACATGCAGCAGTTCCCATATACAGTTGAAGTCAGAAGTTCACATACACCTTTGCCAAATACATTTAAACTCAGTTTTTCACAATTCCTGACATTTAATCCTAGTAAAAATTCCCTGTCTTAGGTCAGTTAGGATCACCACTTCATTTTAAGAATGTGAAAATGTCAGAATAATAGTAGAGAATGATTTATTTCAGCTTTTTTGTCTTTCATCACATTCCCAGTGGGTCAGAGGTTTTCATGCACTCAATTAGTATATGGTAGCATTGCCTTTAAATTGTTTAACTTGGGTCAAATGTTTCGGGTAGCCTTCCACAAGCTTCCCACAATAAATTGGGTGAATTTTGACCCATTCCTCCTGATAGAGCTGGTGTAACTGAGTCAGGCTTGTAGGCCTCCTTGCTCGCACACGCTTTTTCAGTTCTGCCCACAAATTTTCTATGGGATTGAGGTCAGGGCTTTGTGATGGTCACTCTAATACCTTGACTCTGTTGTCCTTTCCACAACTTTGTTAGTCTGCTTGGGGTCATTGTCCATTTGGAAGATCTATTTGCGACCAAGCTTTAACTTCCTGACTGATGTCTTGAGATGTTGCTTCAATATATCCACATAATTTTCCTCCTTCATGATGCCATCCATTTTGTGAAGCGCACCAGTCCCTTCTGCAGCAAAGCATCCCTACAACATGATGCTGCCTCCCCCCATGCTTCACGGTTGGGATGGTGTTCTTCGACTTGCAAGCCTCCCCCTTTTTCCTCCTAACATAACAATGGTCATTATGGCCAAACAGTTCTATTTTTGTTTCATCAGACCAGAGGACATTTCTACAAAAAATACGATCTTTGTCCCCATGTGCGGTTGCAATCCGTAGCCTGGCTTTTTTATGGCGGTTTTGGAGCAGTGGCTTCTTCCTTGCTGAGCGGCCTTTCAAGTTATATCGATATAGGACTCGTTTTACTGTGGATATAGATACTTTTGTACCTGTTTCCTCCTCCATCTTCACAAGGTCCTTTGCTGTTGTTCTGGAATTGATTTGCACTTTTCGCACCAAAGTACGTTCATCTCTGGGAGACAGAAAACGTCTCCTTCCTGAGCGGAATGACGGCTGCGTGGTCCCATGTTGTTTATACATCCGTACTATTGTTTATACAGATGAACATGGTACCTTCAGGCATTTGGAAATTGCTCCCAAGGATGAACCAGACTTGTGGAGGTCTTGGCTGATTTCTTTTGATTTTCCCATTATGTCAAGCAAAGAGGCACTGAGTTTGAAGGTAGGCCTTGAAGTGCATCCAATTGACTCAACGCCATGACATAATTTTCTGGAATTTTCCAAGCTGTTTATGGGCACAGTCATCTTAGTGTATGTAAACTTCTGACCGACTGGAATTGTGATACAGTGAAATTGTAAGTGAAATAATCTGTCTGTAAACAAAAATAGGAAAAATTATTTGTGTCACTCACAAAGTAGATGTCCTAACCGACTTGCCTAAACTATAGTTTGTTAACAAGAAATTTGTGGAGTGGTTGGAAAACGAGTTTTAATGACTCCAACCTAAGTGTATGTTATCTTCCGACTTCAACTGTATTGTCTCATTAGGTCATGGAGTCCTGCGGTCTGAAGTCAACTTTTGCCTCCAACATGTCTTTGTCATGGCGGAACACATACTCCTGTTTCATTGAGCTTGCATTTACGTTCATTCGGAGACAGATGGAAAGAAATGTTTGAGGGAAAAACATTTTTTTGTCGTTTTTCTTTCCCTGGATCTCCATGGAAAACGTAGAGCTCTGTGATTTTCTGCATGTAATTATTAGGTTTCCAAAGGCTTATAGGTAATCATCTATCGTGGGTTGACCGCTGAAACACCAAGTCCATCTCACAGTGTTTCTAAATCCACTCCATATGATGGCATATCGGCAGATAATGTAACATCTTGTGGTGAAGTCTTTTCTCAAGAAAGGTCTGTGTTGCCTGTTTTCTGGTGTTGCTCTAGTCTGTGGCAGCTACTGTTTGAGCTGGGGTTTAACTTTTTATGTCTTTCTTCTATCGGACTTGGCAGTTGGCTCTGGGGAAGTTGGTTGTATTCTGTCTGATTGGCCTTTTTAAACACGTGTTTTGACAAGAAAAGGTGCCTGTGTATTTAGTAGCTTCTCATTTGTTGACTGACTGACTGTGTTCCAGCATGTCACTCACCACTGCAGGGAATCAGCATGATATGTTCATGCTATGAAGCATATTAGGCACAATACCTATATATTATGACAAAATAATACATTTTGCCCTTACATATTACAACATTGCTCCAAATGGTACAGGTGTAGGATCTTAATTTGATGACCTTGTTGCAGGACATTTAAAACTTGAAGTGTATTTGAGGTTTTAAAAAAGGCTTCTCAAGTTTGTAGTTTCCACTGTGAAAATTCAGACTTCATTTTCCCTCACAAAACATGTATCAACCCCTACAGAAATGTCCACTAACTATAATCCACATAATGATTCACATTTTCTGTATGATTATTTTCCTGCTGTAACAAACTGTCTCAAATTAAGATCCTACATCTGTATGTGTGGCTGAACAATAACTAAGGTTTCATTGTTAATGAGGAGGGGAAGCACTGGGGCTGTAACTGTTGTGTCATTTCAAAGAGCATGTGTATTTACAGTAGTAGAAAGAACAGGCAAAACTTTAAAAGGATATAAAATGTATAAAAGAAGGAAGGTAAGCAGAACCACTTGTTTACTTTCATTATGATTTATATCATACCAAGTGAACTGACAATAATGTTTGTTTACTTTAAAGCCAGTGATCAATACAATTCCCTCACAATGCGTTTGATGTTTCGAGACCATTTAATCTAACAAGGCATACAAAACGCTCTTGTTCTAAGCTACAACATAAAGATAGACTATTTTAGCTAGGACCTCATTTAAAAGACATTGTTAGCATGTTGTACAATAACATGTTGCATCTTAATACTTAAAAATGTCCGAGTCTACATGAACTCTGTTCTATCCAGGCTGTTTCACAACCGGCTGTGATTGGGAGTCCCATAGGGCGGCGCACAATTGGCCCAGCATCGTCCGGGTTTAGCCAGTGTAGGCTGTCATTGTAAATAAGAATTTGTTCTTGACTGACTTGCCTAGTTAAATAAAAAACATATATATATATATATTTCAAGCAAGCCCAAGTCTTGCCCTTTAGGATTACAAAGGAAAGGACAGGTGTGAACTACATGACAGAAACACCGTAAAACAGTATTCTTCTATCCTGGTCCTGGAGAACAACAAGCTGTGCAAGCTTTAAGTCCAGATCAGTTAACTAACCTGATTCCATTTGTCAGGGGCATGAAGATACACTGGGGACCCTAGCAGCGGTTCCCGAATGGACGGGAGATTCCGGCAGCACCGGACAAGCGGGAGACTCCGGCAGCGCCGGAGTGAAGGGCAACTCCGGCAGCACCGGACCGGCGGGAGACTCCGGCAGCCCCGGCGTGAAGGGCAACTCCGGCAGCGCCGGAGTGACGGGCGATTCCGGCAGCTGCTGGCCGACGTGCTGCTCTGGCAGCTCCTGACTGACGGGCGGCTCCGGCAGCTCCTGACTGACGGGCGGCTCTGGCAGCTCAGGACAGATGGGCGGCTCCGGCAGCTCAGGACCGGAGGGAGACTCCGGCAGCGCTGGACAGGAGGGAGACTCCGGCAGCGCTGGACAGGAGGGATACTCCGGCAGCGCCTGTAGGGAGGAGACAGAGAGACAGCCTGGTGCGTGTAGGAGTCACCGGATATACCGGACCGTTCGAGGCGCACTGGAGGTCTCGAGCACCGAGCCTGCACAACCCTACCTGGCTGGATACTCCCCGTAAGCCAGGCCAGTACGGCGAGGTGGAATAGACCGCACTGGGCTGTGCTGGAGACACCCTGCGTAGGGCTGGTGCCATGTACCCCAGCCCGAGGAGACGCACTGGAGACCAGATGCTCTGAGCCGGCTTCATGGCACCTGGCTCGATGCCCACTCTAGCCCGGCCGATACGAGGCGCTGCAATGTAACGCACTGGGCCATGCCTGCACACCGCCCGGTCCACCTCTCTCCACGGTAAGCACGGGGAGTTGGCGCAGGTCTCCTACCTGAATTAGCTACACTCCCCGTGTGCTTCCCCCAAGAAATTTTGGGGCTGCCTCTCGTCCCAGCCGCGCTGCCGTGCTACCTCCTCATACCACCGCCGCTCAGCTTTCGCTGCCTCCAGCTCTGCCTTGGGGCGGAGATATTCCCCAGCCTGTGCCCAGGGTCCCTTCCCTTCCAAAATCTCCTCCCATGCCCAGGAGTCTTGCGATTTCGGCCGCTGCCCGTTACCACGCTGCTTGGTCCTTGGTTGGTGGGTGATTCTGTAATGGTCGTCGTGGATGGAAGAAGGTGAGGACCAAAGCGCAGCGTGGTAAGTGTTCACCTTGTTTTAATAAGAAATACTGAACACTGAACAAAACAATAAAACGACAAAACGAACAGTCCTGAATGGTGAAACAAAAACACAAAACAGAAAATAATCACTCACGAAACACAGGTGGGAAAAGGCTACCTAAGTATGATTCTCAATCAGTGACAACTAACGACACCTGCCTCTGATTGAGAACCATACCAGGCCAAACACAGAAATACCAAATCATAGAAAACGCACATAGACTGCCCACTCCATCTCACGCCCTGACCATACTAAAACAAAGACAAAACAAAGGAACTAAGTTCAAAACGTGACACTGTACCTCTAGAGAACCAGGATGGAACATCATTGCTCTAAAGAAATCTACAGATACGTATCCACTACTTCCTGCTGTATGAAAAGGAAAAAATACTTTGATCCACAACGGCCTTCTAAGAGTGATGAGGCCTACCTCATATTATGTCTTTCAGCTAGATTCTCTACAGGCAAAGGTAACTTTTCCTCTCTCAAAGAATGTCTTTCTCATTCTCAAACAATGACGAAATCTGGAGGAAGAATTGATTAGGAATATCTGTCAGTGGTGCAGATCAGAGACGATAGAGTTATAGACGATAGAGTTATAGACGATAGCACGGAGTTAGACCTCGACTGTATCAGTTTCCTGGACTCCAATCACAGAAACCACAACCATGCCCAGTATGCCAGACACAGTAAAAATAAACACATAATGAACGTCACAGATGCCGAAAAAGACCGATGACTTGTTTCCTGAATCCCAAAAAGAGGACTAGGAAAAAATCACAGGCACCTTTACAAAATGGCCTGAAGCATTGCTGGCTGGCTTCCCACTCTCACTCTGCCAAACAGCTGGTGTCAAGGAATGAGATTGTTTAGCTGGAAATACCAACTCTGTCTTTCTACATTTCCAATGGCTCCTACTGCTTGTGATTTAGGATCAGGGCTCCATTCCTGGAGTTCAGTTGGGAAGTAATGGGCTCCCTGCACGCCTAGTGTCTTTCCTGTGTCACAACCAAGGAAATACGCCCCCCACTGATGCTGACAGCCATAGCTTCGTACGAGTTCACTCTTTATGAGCACTGAGAGTCATTCTCAGTCTAAGGGGCTTGCTGACTGTCTGAAAACATAGTATGGATTGAGGATCAGCAGGAGATGGATGTTAATATTGAACACCTGTTAAGACACTAAGCAGAACTCAAGCATAAAGCATTCAGTCACTAAAATAAAATAATAGACAACCGTTGACAAAAGAGATCAGTCATGGATTTCACTGGATCATTCCGACTTCTTGCATTTCTTACATTAGCAAACAAAAACAGTACAGTTATGTACATTCCCAAATTCAAAGCGTAACCAAGGTTGACAACAGCAGTGCGTCGTCACAAAAGCTAGATTTAGCACTTTGCTGAGAATGCAGTCAGTCACCATCCCTACAAGACTTCACTGTCTTGAGGCCCAGACCATTCAGGTTAAAACGAGAACAAATAAATAACTATGACACTTGTCACGTCCTGACCTTAGTTCATTTTGTGTGTTTCTATTTTAGGTTGGTCAGGGCGTGAGTTGGGGTGGGCATTCAATGTTTTTGTTCTATGTTTGGTATTTCTATGTTTGGCCTGGTATGGTTCCCAATCAGAGGCAGCTGTCAATCGTTGTCTCTGATTGAGAACCATACTTAGGCAGCCTGTTTTCCCACTCTTGTTGTTTTCACTATATATGTTTACCTCTTGGGGATGTCATTCACTGCTATGCGGATGACACACAGCTGTACATTTCAAAGAAACATGGTGAAGCCCCAAAATTGCCCTCGCTAGAAGCATGTGTTTCAGACATAAGGAAGTGGATTGCTGCAAACTTTCTACTTTTAAACTCGGACAAAACAGAGATGCTTGTTCTAGGTCCCAAGAAACAAAGAGATCTTCTGTTGAATCTGACAATTAATCTTGATGGTTGTACAGTCGTCTCAAATAAAACTGTGAAGGACCTCGGCGTTACTCTGGACCCTTATCTCTCTTTTGACAAACATATCAAGACTGTTTCAAGGACAGCTTTTTTCATCTACGTAACATTGCCAAAATCAGAAACTTTCTGTCCAACAATGATGCAGAAAATTAATCCATGCTTTTGTCACTTCTAGGTTAGACTACTGCAATGCTCTACTTTCCGGCTACCAGGATAAAGCACTAAATAAACTTCAGTTAGTGCTAAATACGGCTGCTAGAACCAAATTTTTTTATCATATTACTCCAGTGCTAGCCTCCCTACACTGGCTTCCTGTCAAGGCAAGGGCTGATTTCAAGGTTTTACTGCTAACCTACAAAGCATTACATGGGCTTGCTCCTACCTATCTCTCTAATTTGGTCCTGCCGTACATACCTACACGTACGCTACGGTCACAAGACGCAGGCCTCCTAATTGTCCCTAGAATTTCTAAGCAAACAGCTGGAGGCAGGGCTTTCTCTTATAGAGCTCCATTTTTATGGAATGGTCTGCCTACCCATGTAAGAGACTCAAACTCGGCCTCAACCTTTAAGTCTTTACTGAAGACTCATCTCTTCAGTGGGTCATATGATTGAGTGTAGTCTGGCCCAGGAGTGGGAAGGTGAACGGAAAGGCTCTGGAGCAACGAACCACCCTTGCTGTCTCTGCCTGGCCGGTTCCCCTCTTTCCACTGGGAATCTCTGCCTCTAACACTATTACAGGGGCTGAGTCACTGGCTTACTGGGGCTCTTTTATACCGTCCCTGGGAGGGGTGTGTCACTGAGTGGGTTGAGTCACTGATGTGATCTTCCTGTCTGGGTTGGAGCCCCCCCCCCCCCCCCTTGGGTTGTGCCGTGGCGGAGATCTTTGTGGGCTGTACTCGGCCTTGTCTCAGGATGGTAAGTTGGTGGTTGAAGATATGGTGTGGGGGCTGTGCTTTGGCAAAGTGGGTGGGGTTATATCCTTCCTGTTTGGCCCTGTCCGGGGGTGTCCTCGGATGGGGCCACAGTGTCTCCTGACCCCTCCTGTCTCAGCCTCCAGTATTTATGCTGCAGTAGTTTATGTGTCGGGGGCTAGGGTCAGTTTTTTATATCTGGAGTACTTCTCCTGTCCTATTCGGTGTCCTGTGTGAATTTAAGTGTGCTCTTTCTCTCTTTCTTTCTCTCTCTCAGACGACCTGATCCCTAGGACCATGCCTCAGGATTACCTGACATGATGACTCCTTGCTGTCCCCAGTCCACCTGGCTGTGCTGCTGCTCCAGTTTCAACTGTTCTGCCTTATTATTATTGGACCATGCTGGTCATTTATGAACATTTGAACATCTTGGCCATGTTCTGTTATAATCTCCACCCGGCACAGCCAGAAGAGGACTGGCCACCCCACATAGCCTGGTTCCTCTCTAGGTTTCTTCCTAGGTTTTGGCCTTTCTAGGGAGTTTTTCCTAGCCACCGTGCTTCTACACCTGCATTGCTTGCTGTGTGGGGTTTTAGGCTGGGTTTCTGTACAGCACTTTGAGATATCAGCTGATGTACGAAGGGCTATATAAATACATTTGATTTGATTTGATTTGTTTGTGGGTGGTTGTTTTCTGTTTTGTGTGAGTACCTGACAGAACTGTTGCATTTTGTTCCACTTTTGTTTTTGCTTCAGTGTTCCGGTTATAATAAACAACATGGACACTTACCATGCTGCGCATTGGTCCGATATTTCCTCCTCCTCAGAAGAGGAGGAAAATCATTACACACTGTTCCTGAAGACAACTTGCTACACTGATATACCTCAGTATAAAAACCTCATTCCTCACTGATATACATCAGTATAAAACACTTATTCCTCACTGATATACCTCAGTATAAAACCCTCATTCCTCACTGATATACCTCAGTATAAAACCCTCATTCCTCACTGATATACAGTGCCTTGCGAAAGTATTTGGCCCCCTTGAACTTTGCGACGTTTTGCCACATTTCAGGCTTCAAACATAAAGATATAAAACTGTATTTTTTTTGTGTAGAATCAACAACAAGTGGGACACAATCATGAAGTGGAACGACATTTATTGGATATTTCAAACTTTTTTAACAAATCAAAAACTGAAAAACTGGGCGTGCAAAATTATTCAGCCCCTTTACTTTCAGTGCAGCAAACTCTCTCCAGAAGTTCAGTGAGGATCTCTGAATGATCCAATGTTGACCTAAATGACTAATGATGATAGATACAATCCACCTGTGTGTAATCAAGTCTCCGTATAAATGCACCTGCACTGTGATAGTCTCAGAGGTCCGTTAAAAGCGCAGAGAGCATCATGAAGAACAAGGAACACACCAGGCAGGTCCGAGATACTGTTGTGAAGTTTAAAGCCGGATTTGGATACAAAAAAGATTTCCCAAGCTTTAAACATCCCAAGGAACACTGTGCAAGCGATAATATTGAAATGGAAGGAGTATCAGACCACTGCAAATCTACCGTCCCTCTAAACTTTCAGCTCATACAAGGAGAAGACTGATCAGAGATGCAGCCAAGAGGCCCATGATCACTCTGGATGAACTGCAGAGATCTACAGTTGAGGTGGGAGACTCTCTCCATAGGACAACAATCAGTCGTATATTGCACAAATCTGGTCTTTATGGAAGAGTGGCAAGAAGAAAGCCATTTCTTAAAGATATCCATAAAAAGTGTCGTTTAAAGTTTGCCACAAGCCACCTGGGAGACACACCAAACATGTGGAAGAAGGTGCTCTGGTCAGATGAAACCAAAATTGAACTTTTTGGCAACAATGCAAAACGTTATGTTTGGCGTAAAAGCAACACAGCTCATCACCCTGACCACACCATCTCCACTGTCAAACATGGTGGTGGCAGCATCATGGTTTGGGCCTGCTTTTCACTTAGCCATAGTCCATGATACCTTGTTTCATATATACACTTAACCATAGTCCATGATCCCTAGTTTCATACACTTAGCCATAGTCCATGATCCCTTGTTTCATACACTTAACCATAGTCCATGATCCCTAGTTTCATACACTAGTTTCATATGAACAGGATACTCATGGTTTACACCCTCCAATGAAATGCTCACTTGCAGGTTCCTTCTTGACTATACAACAACAATAAAATGTAAAAATACCAAGATAAAATAAATGTCTCAGTAGAATAGGTAAGGGTTAAGGTTAGGATGAGTTAAAGGGTTATGGTTAAAGTTAGGGTTAGGGTAGGAGTTAGGGTTTAGGTGTTGGGTGGTCCCAAGGATCCCACTTAGCATCTACCTTAGAACTACTCTATTTGTGTCTGTGTGGCCTGTCTATCTATTCACCTCAAAGGGAGAACAAGGCCTTGTGCTCAGTCCGGCGCTCTTTCTTCAGTTAGGTCTGGGTCTGCCTCTGTTTACAAAGCTCACTGGTCTGCCCTGGGGGTCTCACTCCGGGGCTTAGCTTTAACAGGCTAGAGTTTGCGATAAAAGCACTAGAATGCCATTGAATCTGATGGAGAATTTGTGTTAGCTATGTGTATTTGTTTATAAAGCTTAGAAAGGTTTGAAGTTCCAGACATCGTCTATTTACAGCCAGCTCTCTCTGGGGTAAAATCTCTTAAGAAATAACATTACATTAACTTAATGAGGCACGTAAGATTAAGGAGGAACATTATCTAGTATTTTTTTCTTAATATCCTGATTGAACTGAAAGCTATAGAACAGTCTATATATATCAGTGTTTTTCTTTAGTTAGTGTCTGTTGCATTAAAAAGGGTTTCTAAACTTTGAAACTGCTACCACATGTGCCTATGTACTGCGGTCTACTGAATGTGAGCGCGTTGTTTGTTAGACTCAGTGTGGGTCACGTTAGTGGGCCTTTGTACTGCGGTCTACTGAATGTGAACGTGTTGTTTGCCAGACTCAGTGTGGGTCACGTTAGTGGGCCTTTGTACTGCGGTCTACTGAATTTGAGCGCGTTGTTTGTTAGACTCAGTGTGGGTCACGTTAGTGGGCCTTTGTACTGCGGTCTACTGAATGTGAGCGTGTTGTTTGCCAGACTCAGTGTGGGTCACGTTAGTGGGCCTTTGTACTGCGGTCTACTGAATGTGAGCGTGTTGTTTGTTAGCCTCAGTGTGGGTCACGTTAATGGGCCTTTGTACTGCGGTCTACTGAATGTGTGCGTGTTGTTTGCCAGACTCAGTGTGGGTCACGTTAGTGGGCCTTTGTACTGCGGTCTACTGAATGTGAGCGTGTTGTTTGTTAGCCTCAGTGTGGGTCACATTAGTGGGCCTTTGTACTGCTGTCTACTGAATGTGTGCGTGTTGTTTGCCAGACTCAGTGTGGGTCACGTTAGTGGGCCTTTGTACTGCGGTCTACTGAATGTGAGCGTGTTGTTTGTCCGCCTCAGTGTGGGTCACATTAATGGGCCTTTGTACTGCGGTCTACTGAATGTGAGCGTGTTGTTTGCCAGACTCAGTGTGGGTCACGTTAGTGGGCCTTTGTACTGCGGTCTACTGAATGTGAGCGTGTTGTTTGTCCGACTCAGTGTGGGTCACGTTAGTAGGCCTTTGTACTGCGGTCTACTGAATGTGAGCGTGTTGTTTGCCAGACTCAGTGTGGTCACGTTAGTGGGCCTTTGTACTGCGGTCTACTGAATGTGAGCGTGTTGTTTGCCAGACTCAGTGTGGGTCACGTTAGTGGGCCTTTGTACTGCGGTCTACTGAATGTGAGCGTGTTGTTTGTTAGCCTCAGTGTGGGTCACGTTAGTGGGCCTTTGTACTGCGGTCTACTGAATGTGTGCGTGTTGTTTGCCAGACTCAGTGTGGGTCACGTTAGTGGGCCTTTGTACTGCGGTCTACTGAATGTGAGCGTGTTGTTTGCCAGACTCAGTGTGGGTCACGTTAGTGGGCCTTTGTACTGCGGTCTACTGAATGTGAGCGTGTTGTTTGTCCGACTCAGTGTGGGTCACGTTAGTGGGCCTTTGTACTGCGGTCTACTGAATGTGAGCGTGTTGTTTGCCAGACTCAGTGTGGGTCACGTTAGTGGGCCTTTGTTCTGCGGTCTACTGAATGTGAGCGTGTTGTTTGTTAGCCTCAGTGTGGGTCACGTTAGTGGGCCTTTGTACTGCGGTCTACTGAATGTGAGCGTGTTGTTTGTTAGCCTCAGTGTGGGTCACGTTAATGGGCCTTTGTACTGCGGTCTACTGAATGTGAGCGTGTTGTTTGCCAGACTCAGTGTGGGTCACGTTAGTGGGCCTTTGTACTGCGGTCTACTGAATGTGAGCGTGTTGTTTGCCAGACTCAGTGTGGTCACGTTAGTGGGCCTTTGTACTGCGGTCTACTGAATGTGAGCGTGTTGTTTGCCAGACTCAGTGTGGGTCACGTTAGTGGGCCTTTGTACTGCGGTCTACTGAATGTGAGCGTGTTGTTTGTTAGCCTCAGTGTGGGTCACGTTAGTGGGCCTTTGTACTGCGGTCTACTGAATGTGTGCGTGTTGTTTGCCAGACTCAGTGTGGGTCACGTTAGTGGGCCTTTGTACTGCGGTCTACTGAATGTGAGCGTGTTGTTTGCCAGACTCAGTGTGGGTCACATTAGTGGGCCTTTGTACTGCGGTCTACTGAATGTGAGCGTGTTGTTTGTCCGACTCAGTGTGGGTCACGTTAGTGGGCCTTTGTACTGCGGTCTACTGAATGTGAGCGTGTTGTTTGCCAGACTCAGTGTGGGTCACGTTAGTGGGCCTTTGTACTGCGGTCTACTGAATGTGAGCGTGTTGTTTGCCAGACTCAGTGTGGTCACGTTAGTGGGCCTTTGTACTGCGGTCTACTGAATGTGAGCGTGTTGTTTGCCAGACTCAGTGTGGGTCACGTTAGTGGGCCTTTGTACTGCGGTCTACTGAATGTGAGCGTGTTGTTTGTTAGCCTCAGTGTGGGTCACGTTAGTGGGCCTTTGTACTGCGGTCTACTGAATGTGTGCGTGTTGTTTGCCAGACTCAGTGTGGGTCACGTTAGTGGGCCTTTGTACTGCGGTCTACTGAATGTGAGCGTGTTGTTTGCCAGACTCAGTGTGGGTCACATTAGTGGGCCTTTGTACTGCGGTCTACTGAATGTGAGCGTGTTGTTTGTCCGACTCAGTGTGGGTCACGTTAGTGGGCCTTTGTACTGCGGTCTACTGAATGTGAGTCTGTTGTTTGCCAGACTCAGTGTGGGTCACGTTAGTGGGCCTTTGTACTGTGGTCTACTGAATGTGAGCGTGTTGTTTGCCAGACTCAGTGTGGTCACGTTAGTGGGCCTTTGTACTGCGGTCTACTGAATGTGAGCGTGTTGTTTGCCAGACTCAGTGTGGGTCACGTTAGTGGGCCTTTGTACTGCGGTCTACTGAATGTGAGCGTGTTGTTTGTCCGACTCAGTGTGGGTCACGTTAGTGGGCCTTTGTACTGCGGTCTACTGAATGTGAGCGTGTTGTTTGCCAGACTCAGTGTGGGTCATGTTAGTGGGCCTTTGTACTGCGGTCTACTGAATGTGAGCGTGTTGTTTGTTAGCCTCAGTGTGGGTCACGTTAGTGGGCCTTTGTACTGCGGTCTACTGAATGTGAGCGTGTTGTTTGTTAGCCTCAGTGTGGGTCACGTTAATGGGCCTTTGTACTGCGGTCTACTGAATGTGAGCGTGTTGTTTGCCAGACTCAGTGTGGGTCACGTTAGTGGGCCTTTGTACTGCGGTCTACTGAATGTGAGCGTGTTGTTTGCCAGACTCAGTGTGGGTCACGTTAATGGGCCTTTGTACTGCGGTCTACTGAATGTGAGCGTGTTGTTTGTTAGCCTCAGTGTGGGTCAGATTATTGTTTTTTTGTCCAACTCAGAATATGTGGGTTTCCCGAAGAACTGGCGTTGAGCTCAACATAAATCTCCTCACCTGTCCTTACCTCATCTAGCCACTAATAGTATCAGCTAATAGAGCTTGAATAACTTACTAAAGGCTTTGTCATACTTGAGTAACTGTGACAAGGTCACGGAAGTCATGACTCTAAGAAGGGAAATGCTTCCGGTGTCAGGAAATGTTTCATACTGACGCTCATCTATCTGACTGTGTCAGGAAGTAGTCACACTGGGCTTCACTCATCTATCTGACCATGTCAGGAAGTAGTCACACTGGGCTTCACTCATCTATCTGACTGTGTCAGGAAGTAGTCACACTGGGCTTCACTCATCTATCTGACCATGTCAGGAAGTAGTCACACTGGGCTTCGCTCATCTATCTGACTGTGTCAGGAAGTAGTCACACTGGGCTTCACTCATCTATCTGACTGTGTCAGGAAGTAGTCACACTGGGCTTCACTCATCTATCTGACCGTGTCAGGAAGTAGTCACACTGGGCTTCACTCATCTATCTGACCATGTCAGGAAGTAGTCACACTGGGCTTCACTCATCTATCTGACCATGTCAGGAAGTAGTCACACTGGGCTTCACTCATCTATCTGACCATGTCAGGAAGTAGTCACACTGGGCTTCACTCATCTATCTGACCATGTCAGGAAGTAGTCACACTGGGCTTCACTCATCTATCTGACTGTGTCAGGAAGTAGTCACACTGGGCTTCACTCATCTATCTGACTGTGTCAGGAAGTAGTCACACTGGGCTTCACTCATCTATCTGACTGTGTCAGGAAGTAGTCACACTGGGCTTCACTCATCTATCTGACTGTGTCAGGAAGAAGTCACACTGGGCTTCATTCATCTATCTGACTGTGTCAGGACGTAGTCACACTGGGCTTCACTCATCTATCTGACCATGTCAGGAAGAAGTCACACTGGGCTTCACTCATCTATCTGACCATGTCAGGAAGTAGTCACACTGGGCTTCACTCATCTATCTGACCATGTCAGGAAGTAGTCACACTGGGCTTCACTCATCTATCTGACCATGTCAGGAAGAAGTCACACTGGGCTTCACTCATCTATCTGACCATGTCAGGAAGTAGTCACACTGGGCTTCACTCATCTATCTGACCATGTCAGGAAGTAGTCACACTGGGCTTCACTCATCTATCTGACTGTGTCAGGAAGAAGTCACACTGGGCTTCACTCATCTATCTGACCATGTCAGGAAGAAGTCACACTGGGCTTCACTCATCTATCTGACTGTGTCAGGACGTAGTCACACTGGGCTTCACTCATCTATCTGACTGTGTCAGGAAGTAGTCACACTGGGCTTCGCTCATCTATCTGACTGTGTCAGGAAGTAGTCACACTGGGCTTCACTCATCTGACTGTGTCAGGAAGTAGTCACACTGGGCTTCACTCATCTGACTGTGTCAGGAAGTAGTCACACTGGGCTTCACTCATCTATCTGACCGTGTCAGGAAGTAGTCACACTGGGCTTCACTCATCTGACTGTGTCAGGAAGTAGTCACACTGGGCTTCACTCATCTATCTGACTGTGTCAGGAAGAAGTCACACTGGGCTTCACTCATCTATCTGACCATGTCAGGAAGTAGTCACACTGGGCTTCGCTCATCCATCTGACTGTGTCAGGAAGAAGTCACACTGGGCTTCGCTCATCTATCTGACCATGTCAGGAAGTAGTCACACTGGGCTTCACTCATCTATCTGACTGTGTCAGGAAGAAGTCACACTGGGCTTCACTCATCTATCTGACTGTGTCAGGAAGTAGTCACACTGGGCTTCACTCATCTATCTGACTGTGTCAGGAAGTAGTCACACTGGGCTTCGCTCATCCATCTGACTGTGTCAGGAAGAAGTCACACTGGGCTTCGCTCATCCATCTGACTGTGTCAGGAAGTAGTCACACTGGGCTTCGCTCATCCATCTGACTGTGTCAGGAAGAAGTCACACTGGGCTTCACTCATCCATCTGACTGTGTCAGGAAGAAGTCACACTGGGCTTCGCTCATCCATCTGACTGTGTCAGGAAGTAGTCACACTGGGCTTCACTCATCTATCTGACTGTGTCAGGAAGAAGTCACACTGGGCTTCACTCATCCATCTGACTGTGTCAGGAAGTAGTCACACTGGGCTTCGCTCATCCATCTGACTGTGTCAGGAAGAAGTCACACTGGGCTTCACTCATCCATCTGACTGTGTCAGGAAGAAGTCACACTGGGCTTTGCTCATCTATCTGACTGTGTCAGGAAGTAGTCACACTGGGCTTCACTCATCCATCTGACTGTGTCAGGAAGTAGTCACACTGGGCTTCGCTCATCCATCTGACTGTGTCAGGAAGAAGTCACACTGGGCTTCACTCATCCATCTGACTGTGTCAGGAAGAAGTCACACTGGGCTTCACTCATCTATCTGACTGTGTCAGGAAGTAGTCACACTGGGCTTCACTCATCTATCTGACTGTGTCAGGAAGAAGTCACACTGGGCTTCACTCATCTATCTGACTGTGTCAGGAAGTAGTCACACTGGGCTTCGCTCATCCATCTGACTGTGTCAGGAAGAAGTCACACTGGGCTTCGCTCATCCATCTGACTGTGTCAGGAAGTAGTCACACTGGGCTTCACTCATCTATCTGACTGTGTCAGGAAGAAGTCACACTGGGCTTCACTCATCTATCTGACTGTGTCAGGAAGTAGTCACACTGGGCTTCACTCATCTATCTGACCATGTCAGGAAGTAGTCACACTGGGCTTCACTCATCTATCTGACCATGTCAGGAAGTAGTCACACTGGGCTTCACTCATCTATCTGACTGTGTCAGGAAGTAGTCACACTGGGCTTCACTCATCTATCTGACTGTGTCAGGAAGTAGTCACACTGGGCTTCACTCATCTATCTGACCATGTCAGGAAGTAGTCACACTGGGCTTCGCTCATCCATCTGACTGTGTCAGGAAGAAGTCACACTGGGCTTCACTCATCTATCTGACTGTGTCAGGAAGAAGTCACACTGGGCTTCACTCATCTATCTGACTGTGTCAGGAAGTAGTCACACTGGGCTTCACTCATCTATCTGACCCTGTCAGGAAGAAGTCACACTGGGCTTCGCTCATCTATCTGACCATGTCAGGAAGTAGTCACACTGGGCTTCACTCATCAAACACACGTATTGTACTTCACTATACAAGTCGCTATAAGTTCATCCTCCAATCTCTCTCTTATTTCCTCCTTCTATACTCTTTCCCCCTCATCCCCGTTTAACCCTCCATCCATCTCTCCACAGTCCTCTCTTAGTTCCCTCTCTCTCCACAGTCCTCTCTTAGTTCCCTCTCTCTCCACAGTCCTCTCTTAGTTCCCTCTCTCTCCACAGTCCTCTCTTAGTTCCCTCTCTCTCCACAGTCCTCTCTTAGTTCCCTCTCTCTCCACAGTCCTCTCTTAGTCATCTCTCTCTCCACAGTCGTCTCTTAGTTCCCTCTCTCTCCACAGTCCTCTCTTAGTTCCCTCTCTCTCCACAGTCCTCTCTTAGTTCCCTCTCTCTCCACAGTCGTCTCTTAGTTCCCTCTCTCTCCACAGTCCTCTCTTAGTCATCTCTCTCTCCACAGTCCTCTCTTAGTTCCCTCTCTCTCCACAGTCCTCTCTTAGTTCCCTCTCTCTCCACAGTCCTCTCTTAGTCCCCCCTCTCTCCACAGTCCTGTCTTAGTTCCCTCTCTCTCCACAGTCCTCTCTTAGTTCCCTCTCTCTCCACAGTCCTCTCTTAGTTCCCTCTCTCTCCACAGTCCTCTCTTAGTCATCTCTCTCTCCACAGTCCTCTCTTAGTTCCCTCTCTCTCCACAGTCCTCTCTTAGTTCCCTCTCTCTCCACAGTCCTCTCTTAGTTCCCTCTCTCTCCACAGTCCTCTCTTAGTTCCCTCTCTCTCCACAGTCCTCTCTTAGTTCCCTCTCTCTCCACAGTCCTCTCTTAGTCCCCCCTCTCTCCACAGTCCTGTCTTAGTTCCCTCTCTCCACAGTCCTCTCTTAGTTCCCTCTCTCTCCACAGTCCTCTCTTAGTTCCCTCTCTCTCCACAGTCCTCTCTTAGTTCCCTCTCTCTCCACAGTCGTCTCTTAGTTCCCTCTCTCTCCACAGTCCTCTCTTAGTCATCTCTCTCTCCACAGTCCTCTCTTAGTTCCCTCTCTCTCCACAGTCCTCTCTTAGTTCCCTCTCTCTCCACAGTCCTCTCTTAGTCCCCCCTCTCTCCACAGTCCTGTCTTAGTTCCCTCTCTCTCCACAGTCCTCTCTTAGTTCCCTCTCTCTCCACAGTCCTCTCTTAGTTCCCTCTCTCTCCACAGTCCTCTCTTAGTCATCTCTCTCTCCACAGTCCTCTCTTAGTTCCCTCTCTCTCCACAGTCGTCTCTTAGTTCCCTCTCTCTCCACAGTCCTCTCTTAGTTCCCTCTCTCTCCACAGTCCTCTCTTAGTTCCCTCTCTCTCCACAGTCCTCTCTTAGTTCCCTCTCTCTCCACAGTCCTCTCTTAGTCCCCCCTCTCTCCACAGTCCTGTCTTAGTTCCCTCTCTCTCCACAGTCCTCTCTTAGTTCCCTCTCTCTCCACAGTCCTCTCTTAGTTCCCTCTCTCTCCACAGTCCTCTCTTAATTCCCTCTCTCTCCACAGTCCTCTCTTAGTTCCCTCTCTCTCCACAGTCCTCTCTTAGTCCCCTGACTCTCTCTCTTTCTCTCTCTCTCTCTCTCTCTCTGTCTCTCTCTCTCTCCACAGTCCTCTCCTAGTCCCCTGACTCTCTCTCTCTTTCTCTCTCTCTCTCTCTCTCTCTCTCTGTCTCTCTCTCTCTCCACAGTCCTCTCTTAGTCCCCTGACTCTCTCTCTCTTTCTCTCTCTCTCTCTCTGTCTCTCTCTCTCTCCACAGTCCTCTCCTAGTCCCCTGACGCTCTCTCTCTCTCTCTCTCTCTCTCTCTCTCTCTCTCTCTCTCTCTCTCTCTCTCCACAGTCCTCTCCTAGTCCCCTGACTCTCTCTCTCTCTCTCCACAGTCCTCTCCTTGTCCCCTGACTCTCTCTCTCTCTCTCTCTCTCTCTCTCTCTCTCTCTCTCTCTCTCTCTCTCCACAGTCCTCTCCTAGTCCCCTGACTCTCTCTCTCTCTCTCTCTCCACAGTCCTCTCCTAGTCCCCTGACGCTCTCTCTCTCACCCTCTCTCTCCTCTATCTATCTCTCTCTCTCTCTCTCTCTCTCTCTCTCTCTACAGTCCTCTCCTAGTCCCCTGACTCTCTCTCTCTCTCTCTCTCTCCACAGTCCACTCCTTGTCCCCTGACTCTCTCTTTCTCTCTCTCTCTCTCTCTCTCTCTCTCTCTCTCTCTCTCTCTCTCTCTCTCTCTCTCCACAGTCCTCTCCTAGTCCCCTGACTCTCTCTCTCTCTCTCTCTCTCTCTCTCTCTCTCCACAGTCCTCTCTTAGTCCCCTGACTCTCTCTCTCTCTCTCTCTCTCTCTCTCTCTCTCTCTCTCTCTCTCTCTCTCTCTCCACAGTCCTCTCCTAGTCCCCTGACTCTCTCTCTCTCTCTCGCTCTCTCTATCTCTCTCTCTCTCTCCCCACAGTCCTCTCCTAGTCCCCTGACTCTCTCTCCCCCTTAGAGGAAGTGGTTTGTGTGCAGACTGTGGCTGACTGGAACACCATGCAGTGTGCATGGGAAGCTGTAACTCGAGCCTAGCGCATTAAAAGTTCCACTGGACTAACAGTTTCTGCATGGAAGGATTTTGCGGTGGGCCGGTGTTAGGAATGGAGGGGACTCTACTGGGAGAGAGACATGTGCCTGTGTTGATGCGCTGGCAAAGCCAGACGGGACAGAGGGGGATACTGCCCCCTGTTGGAGCAGCAGGGTAGCCTAGTGGTTAGAGCGTTGGACTAGCAACCAAAAGGTTGCAAGTTCAAATCCCCGAGCTGACAAGGTACTAATCTGTCATTCTGCCCCTGAACAGGCAGTTAACCCACTGTTCCTAGGCCGTCATTGAAAATAAGAATTTGTTCTTAACTGACTTGCCTAGTAAAATGAAGTGGTGTCAGGGGAAATCGATGTTGAAACGAAGATGTTTTTTATTGTTAAACCATTACGTGTCACTAAAGCCATGTATTTACATAACCAACTGCAGTGTACTTCTGATGTAGATACACATTACAACTGTGATAGTTTCCATACAACTGAGCACCTTGGATTTTGCATAGAGTTCTCCTTATGCACTTATGCCATGTCACGCTTGAAATCAAAGACCAGCAAGCCAAACACAATGTACCGAATTTATCACTGAAAAATAGGCGGAAAATTCCAGACTACTTTGTTGATATGGGAAATACTTGATAATAGGGCACCTGTGAACTTCAAAGTGCTTGTTATCAGACCTTTATATTCTATTATTAACAGCTGGCTCCACCCAGTGACTTACCTTCACATAGAGAGTCTGGGGCGGGTTCCATAGCATAAGGGCAGCTACAAACTGTGCACTTGATAGAATGGTGGAATATAAAGGTCGTTATTGGATTTGAGATATATTGTAGTGCAAGAGTCTAGTGTAGGCGGGCCTACTATGACGGTAGACTTGACATTGAGGGCCAGTTGAGACAGAGAAGCATTTAAACCACATCGGTTTAACCAGGATAACCAGTGGCATAAATATGATTAACCCAGACAAACACTGCAGCCTTCTGATAGACGACCGTATGGAATATTGCTGCAATACCACAATGAAAAACTTAAAATACTTTTTTGCAGCAGTTCCACTTACAGCCACCAGAGGGTGATCTCCCATAACGAATGTATTTGTGATAGTGTAGCTTTGGCCTTTCTGTGACGTCTCAATTTTGCAGGAAGACTGGTTTCCATAGGAGGTGGTAGAAAGCTGAAGGACGGGGTTGGAGAAATGTAACCACTCTCAAATTCACATACAGATACACATACATGTGAATGCAAGGACTGACCATCCATGATATCAAAAATGTAGTTTTAGACAATATTTTGCTGCTATAAAGCATTTGGTTGCATGTGCATTGTGCATAAATATTGGAGTAAAACAAGCTTATATTTGGGGTTCTGATGGGTTACGGCAGTTGAACTAAGCTCATAAATAAGTCATATTCTTCAAAAATCTATGAGTATATATGATTCATTTATTAGCCCAAAATGTAATGTATCAACTAAGGATTCTAGCTAAAAGAAAAGAAATAGAGGATCTCGAATGTTTTATTTAGTCTGAGTTAAAGCAGGAAACCCAGCAATCTGAAAAACAAAGAATACATCAGTGTTTATGAAAAGTGGACATTCCTCATAGAAAAATATAACATTTCAATTAGATACCACTATACACAACCAAGGTTGTCAAAGTCTGGGCCTGTAAACTCACTTTAATAAATATCTCACCACACATGATAAAATCCAGGGTCGAGGGACACGATCAGCGGAAGAATTCTGTTTCTTTACTTTGGACAGATGAGCTTGGAAACGGCCAGACCCAGGGCCCTGTAACCTCTGGGCCTGAGTTGCTCCTCTCCTCTCCAGTCCTCAGCCCAGTCACACAAGCCCCCAGCTCCTATTCCTGATCCCATTCCACTCCGCCCCCCACCCCCTCTTGTGTCCTTCCAGTCCGCCCCTGCCTTTTAACAGTGTGGAATGGAATGTGAGAATGCTTCCAACATACAGGATGAGAATCAGAGAATCAGATACATCAGTGTTACAAACCAGAGTCACTGGCGACAAAAACAAATATGCTGCGATTCTTTGGAAAAATGCTGGGTGAAAAATAAGTTGTTCTGCTTTCAGACTTTTCCAGATTTGATTAATTTCACATCTACACTCTTAAAGAAAAAAGATGTGGATGAATATAGGTAGATGGTTTCTGAACAAAAATAACATTAATACACAGGGAAACGTGTTTTATTCCCCAGTTGAAATGTCTTAATGAAATTATATCTATTAATTAGCTCAACCTAGATCGAGTTGACCCTATTACATAGAATAGAGGACTTTGATACAGCTATGTGAGGATGCATTGACTCCAATACCAATCACATGTGAGTATGTTTGTGATCATATAGAGGTCAGACCGTCCAGGCAGTACAGTGTGATCATATAGAGGTCAGACCGTCCAGGCAGTACAGTGTGATCATATAGAGGTCAGACAGTCCAGACAGTACAGTGTGATCATATAGAGGTCAGCCAGTCCAGGAAGTACAGTGTGATCATATAGAGGTCAGACAGTCCAGGCAGTACAGTGTGATCATATAGAGGTCAGACTGTCGAGGCAGTACATTGTGATCATATAGAGGTCAGACTGTCCAGGCAGTACAGTGTGATCATATAGAGGTCAGCCAGTCCAGGCAGTACAGTGTATAGAGGTCAGCCAGTCCAGGCAGTACAGTGTGATCATATAGTGGTCAGACCGTCCAGGCAGTACAGTGTGATCATATAGAGGTCAGACTGTCGAGGCAGTACAGTGTGATCATATAGAGGTCAGACCATCCAGGCAGTACAGTGTGATCATATAGAGGTCAGACAGTCCAGGCAGTACAGTGTGATCATATAGAGGTCAGACTGTCGAGGCAGTACAGTGTGATCATATAGAGGTCAGACCGTCCAGGCAGTACAGTGTGATCATATAGAGGTCAGACAGTCCAGGCAGTTCAGAGCTGCCCTGAAGGAGTAGAGTCCTAACTCTTGTCTCTGGCAGTGAGCTGCCCTGAAGGAGTAGAGTCCTAACTCTTGTCTCTGGCAGTCAGCTGCCCTGAAAGAGTAGAGTCCTAACTCTTGTCTCTGGCAGTGAGCTGCCCTGAAGGAGTAGAGTCCTAACGCTTGGCTCTGGCAGTGAGCTGCCCTGAAGGAGTAGAGTCCTAACTCTTGTCTCTGGCAGTAAGCTGCCCTGAAGGAGTAGAGTCCTAACTCTTGTCTCTGGCAGTGAGCTGCCCTGAATGAGTAGAGTCCTAACTCTTGTCTCTGGCAGTGAGCTGCCCTGAAGGAGTAGAGTCCTAACTCTTGTCTCTGGCAGTGAGCTGCCCTGAAGGAGTAGAGTCCTAGCGCTTGGCTCTGGCAGTGAGCTGCCCTGAAGGAGTAGAGTCCTAACTCTTGTCTCTGGCAGTGAGCTGCCCTGAAGGAGTAGAGTCCTAACTCTTGTCTCTGGCAGTGAGCTGCCCTGTAGGAACAGAGTCCTAACGCTTGTCTCTGGCAGTGAGCTGCCCTGAAGGAGTAGAGTCCTAACTCTTGGCTCTGGCAGTGAGCTGCCCTGAAGGAGCAGAGTCCTAACGCTTGGCTCTGGCAGTGAGCTGCCCTGAAGGAGTAGAGTCCTAACTCTTGTCTCTGGCAGTGAGCTGCCCTGAAGGAGTCGAGTCCTAACTCTTGTCTCTGGCAGTGAGCTGCCCTGAAGGAGCAGAGTGCTAACTCTTGTCTCTGGCAGTGAGCTGCCCTGAAGGAGCAGAGTCCTAACTCCTGGCTCTGGCAGTGAGCTGCCCTGAAGGAGTCGAGTCCTAACTCTTGTCTCTGGCAGTGAGCTGCCCTGTAGGAGCAGAGTCCTAACGCTTGTCTCTGGAAGTGAGCTGCCCTGAAGGAGCAGAGTCCTAACGCTTGGCTCTGGCAGTGAGCTGCCCTGAAGGAGTAGAGTCCTAACTCTTGTCTCTGGCAGTGAGCTGCCCTGTAGGAACAGAGTCCTAACGCTTGTCTCTGGAAGTGAGCTGCCCTGAAGGAGCAGAGTCCTAACGCTTGGCTCTGGCAGTGAGCTGCCCTGAAGGAGCAGAGTCCTAACGCTTGGCTCTGGCAGTGAGCTGCCCTGAAGGAGTAGAGTCCTAACTCTTGTCTCTGGCAGTGAGCTGCCCTGTAGGAGCAGAGTCCTAAAGCTTGTCTCTGGCAGTGAGCTGCCCTGTAGGAACAGAGTCCTAACTCTTGTCTCTGGCAGTAAGCTGCCCTGAAGGAGTAGAGTCCTAACTCTTGGCTCTGGCAGTGAGCTGCCCTGAAGGAGTAGAGTCCTAACTCTTGTCTCTGGCAGTGAGCTGCCCTGTAGGAACAGAGTCCTAACGCTTGTCTCTGGAAGTGAGCTGCCCTGAAGGAGCAGAGTCCTAACGTTTGGCTCTGGCAGTGAGCTGCCCTGAAGGAGCAGAGTCCTAACGCTTGGCTCTGGCAGTGAGCTGCCCTGAAGGAGTAGAGTCCTAACTCTTGTCTCTGGCAGTGAGCTGCCCTGTAGGAGCAGAGTCCTAAAGCTTGTCTCTGGCAGTGAGCTGCCCTGTAGGAACAGAGTCCTAACTCTTGTCTCTGGCAGTAAGCTGCCCTGAAGGAGTAGAGTCCTAACTCTTGGCTCTGGCAGTGAGCTGCCCTGAAGGAGTAGAGTCCTATCTCCAACACTATGCATGTTAATATTTTCTAATAAATGGTAAAACACACTCTGGGTAGTGAAGTTAAGTGAAGTGACGTGTATGTTGCTGGCTCTCAATAATGTTCGTATTTCGGATTAAGAAGTGCAGTACCATGTCTGAGTACTTGTGTGTGTGTGTGTGTGTGTTGTGCCATTTAATCATTCTATCTAAATATTTCTTACCCACTATACATTTCCAGAACAAGGTTAAAAGTGAACTGAATTCTGCCCTCCATCTTTCTCTCCATCACTCCTCTCTCCAACACTCCTCTCTCCTCTCTCTCCCTCACTCCTCTCTCCTCTCTCTCCATCACTCCTCTCTCCTCTCTCTCCATCACTCCTCTCTCCTCTCTCTCCATCACTCCTCTCCCCTCTCTCTCCATCACTCCTCTCTCCTCTCTCTCCATCACTCCTCTCTCCTCTCTCCATCACTCCTCTCTCCTCTCTCTACATCACTCCTCTCTCCTCTCTCCATCACTCCTCTCTCTTCTCTCCAACACTCCTCTCTCCTCTCTCCATCACTCCTCTCTCCTCTCTCTCCATCACTCCTCTCTCTTCTCTCCATCACTCATCTCTCCATCACTCCTCTCTCCATCACTCCTCTCTCCTCTCACCAATACTCCTCTCTCCTCTCTCCATCACTACCTCTCCTCTCTCTCCATCACTCCTCTCTCTTCTCTCTACATCACTCCCTCTCGCTCCTCTCTCCATCACCCCTCTCTCTACTCTCTCTCCATCACTCCCTCTCTCTTCTCTCTCCATCACTCCTCTCTCCATCACTCCTCTCTCCATCACTCCCTCTCTCCATCACTCCTCTCTCTCTCCATCACTCCCTCTCTCTTCTCTCTCTCTCATCACTCCCTCTCTCTTCTCTCTCTCTATCACTCCTCTCTCCATCACTCCCTCTCCCTCTCTCTCCATCACTCCTCTCTCTCTCTCTCCATCACTCCTCTCTCCATCACTCCTCTCTCCTCTCTCTCCATCACTCCCTCTCTCTCCATCACTCCTCTCTCCTCTCTCTCCATCACTCCCTCTCTCTTCTCTCATCATCACTCTCTCCAACACTCCTCTCTTCTCTCTCTCCCTCACTCCTCTCTCCTCTCTCTCCATCACTCCTCTCTCCTCTCTCTCCATCACTCCTCTCTCCTCTCTCCATCACTCCTCTCTCTTCTCTCTCCATCACTCCTCTCTCCTCTCTCTCCATCACTCCTCTCTCCTCTCTCTCCATCACTCCTCTCTCCTCTCTCTCCAGCACTCCTCTCTCCTCTCTCTACATCACTCCTCTCTCCTCTCTACATCACTCCTCTCTCCTCTCTCCATCACTCCTCTCTCTTCTCTCCAACACTCCTCTCTCCTCTCTCCATCACTCCTCTCTCCTCTCTCTCCATCACTCCTCTCTCTTCTCTCCATCACTCATCTCTCCATCACTCCTCTCTCCATCACTCCTCTCTCCATCACTCCTCTCTCCTCTCACCAATACTCCTCTCTCCTCTCTCCATCACTACCTCTCCTCTCTCTCCATCACTCCTCTCTCTTCTCTCTACATCACTCCCTCTCGCTCCTCTCTCCATCACCCCCTCTCTCTACTCTCTCTCCATCACTCCCTCTCTCTTCTCTCTCCATCACTCCTCTCTCCATCACTCCTCTCTCCATCACTCCCTCTCTCTCCATCACTCCTCTCTCTCTCCATCACTCCCTCTCTCTTCTCTCTCTCCATCACTCCCTCTCTCTTCTCTCTCTCTATCACTCCTCTCTCCATCACTCCCTCTCTCCTCTCTCTCCATCACTCCTCTCTCCTCTCTCTCCATCACTCCTCTCTCCATCACTCTTCTCTCCTCTCTCTCCATCACTCCCTCTCTCTCCATCACTCCTCTCTCCTCTCTCTCCATCACTCCCTCTCTCTTCTCTCATCATCACTCCCTCCATCTCTCTCTCCATCACTCCCTCGCTCCTCTCTCTCCATCACTCCCTCTCTCTCCTCTCTCCATCACTCCCTCTCAATTCTATCTCCATCACTCCTCTCTCCTTTCTCTCCATCACTCCCTCTCTCACACTCTCTTCCCCACACACGTACTAGCTGACGTGCAGCCTGTTGGCACTCACAGCCCAGGCAGTAGACTGCGACACAGCACACAGCTCTTTGGGCTCTGCCTCACTCTCTCTCTATTCCACTGCTGCCTTCTGCTGTCCCAGGCAACACCAATCCCTCCATCCCTCTAAACATCAATAAGCTTCATTAGCTAGTCTGTAATCAGATTGGCAGAAAAAGAACAGGATGAGGGAGAGAGAGAGGAGTGTAGGGTGCGTAGGAGGGCTGAGAGGGGGGACCGGAGGGGGAGAGGGAGGGGAACGGAGCAGAGCAGAGCATTTTCCTGTTGTAGTAACCACACGCTGCCTCCCTCCTGTTACTTCACTGCAGCACTCGGCAACAGCAGCACTGGGCAACAGCAGCACCACCACTTAGCGGGAGACACACAGTAACCCGGCTTTTCCCCCTCCTCTCTCTCTCTCTCTCTCTCGCTCTCTCTCTCTCTAGCTCTCTCTCTCTCTCTGTGCGTGCTCAGCAGAGATCTCCTCTCTCTCTCTCTGTGCGTGCTCAGCAGAGCTCTCCTCTCTCTCTCTCTCTGTGCATGCTCAGCAGAGCTCTCCTCTCTCTCTGTGCGTGCTCAGCAGAGATCTCCTCTCTCTCTCTCCTGCGGCGTATTACAGCTTTGGTTTAAGTGGACACCACTCCGCTCCTCGCCCACTGCCTCTGCATGACTGTCACAAAGGTAAGAGGACAAACCTGGGAAGGAGGAGAGATGTGGGGGTTGGGTGACAGTTGAGACAGGACACGGCTGGTTTGGGGCTCAGCACTACATGGGTTGCAGTAGTTTGGTTGTCTTGTACCGTACGTGTCCTTCACACTAACAGTCCTGTTACCAGGCAGGACTGGGACAGAGGGTTTCAGCTCTACCTGGGACAGCTGCTCATGGTGTAGTATTGTACTATGGACATGTGCACTGCTGTACAGCTAGAGGAGCAGGTGGAAGAGCTTGCGTGTGTCTACTGGGGGTGAAAGTCAGCACCACAGTTGCAGGTCAAAACAGGGACACACAGCAGTGCTTAGACTTTAGCTGACTGTTGATATCATACAGTATTGTACTACAGACTCATGAGAGGATGGGGATCTGGTGTGAGTTGACTTGGGGGTTGAAACTTGGGCTGTAGCAAGATACAGCAGGGTTTGAATTTAGCTGGTGGTTCTAGATCCAGTTAGAGTTCTATGAGGTTCAGTATTGTAGATCTAGTTAGTGTTCTGTGAGGTTCAGTATTGTAGATTTAGTTAGAGTTCTGTGAGGTTCAGTATTGTAGATCTAGTTTCAGTATTGTAGATCTAGTTAGAGTTCTGTGAGGTTCAGTATTGTAGATCTAGTTAGAGTTCTATGAGGTTCAGTATTGTAGATCTAGTTAGTGTTCTGTGAGGTTCAGTATTGTAGATCTAGTTAGAGTTCTGTGAGGTTCAGTATTGTAGATCTAGTTAGTGTTCTGTGAGGTTCAGTATTGTAGATCTAGTTAGAGTTCTGTGAGGTTCAGTATTGTAGATCTGTGAGGTTGAGTATTGTAGATCTCGTTAGAGTTCTATGAGGTTCAGTATTGTAGATCTAGTTAGAGTTCTATGAGGTTCAGTATTGTAGATCTAGTTAGAGTTCTATGAGGTTCAGTATTGTAGATCTAGTTAGTGTTCTGTGAGGTTCAGTATTGTAGATCTTGTTAGAGTTCTGTGAGGTTCAGTATTGTAGATCTAGTTTCAGTATTGTAGATCTAGTTAGAGTTCTGTGAGGTTCAGTATTGTAGTTCTAGTTAGAGTTCTGTGAGGTTCAGTATTGTAGTTCTAGTTAGAGTTCTGTGAGGTTCAGTATTGTAGATCTAGTTTCAGTATTGTAGATCTAGTTAGAGTTCTGTGAGGTTCAGTACTGTAGATCTAGTTAGTGTTCTGTGAGGTTCAGTATTGTAGATCTAGTTAGTGTTCTGTGAGGTTCAGTATTGTAGTTCTAGTTAGAGTTCTGTGAGGTTCAGTATTGTAGTTCTAGTTAGAGTTCTGTGAGGTTCAGTATTGTAGATCTAGTTAGAGTTCTGTGAGGTTCAGTATTGTTGGCCTAGTTCGAGTTCTGTGAGGTTCAGTATTGTAGTTCTAGTTAGAGTTCTGTGAGGTTCAGTATTGTTGACCTAGTTCGAGTTCTGTGAGGTTCAGTATTGTAGATCTAGTTAGAGTTCTGTGAGATTCAGTATTGTAGATCTGTGAGGTTCAGTATTGTAGACCTAGTTAGAGTTCTGTGAGGTTCAGTATTGTAGATCTCGTTAGAGTTCTATGAGGTTCAGTATTGTAGATCTAGTTAGAGTTCTATGAGGTTCAGTATTGTAGATCTAGTTAGTGTTCTGTGAGGTTCAGTATTGTAGATCTTGTTAGAGTTCTGTGAGGTTCAGTATTGTAGATCTAGTTTCAGTATTGTAGATCTAGTTAGAGTTCTGTGAGGTTCAGTATTGTAGTTCTAGTTAGAGTTCTGTGAGGTTCAGTATTGTAGTTCTAGTTAGAGTTCTGTGAGGTTCAGTATTGTAGATCTAGTTTCAGTATTGTAGATCTAGTTAGAGTTCTGTGAGGTTCAGTACTGTAGATCTAGTTAGTGTTCTGTGAGGTTCAGTATTGTAGATCTAGTTAGTGTTCTGTGAGGTTCAGTATTGTAGTTCTAGTTAGAGTTCTGTGAGGTTCAGTATTGTAGTTCTAGTTAGAGTTCTGTGAGGTTCAGTATTGTAGATCTAGTTAGAGTTCTGTGAGGTTCAGTATTGTTGACCTAGTTCGAGTTCTGTGAGGTTCAGTATTGTAGTTCTAGTTAGAGTTCTGTGAGGTTCAGTATTGTTGACCTAGTTCGAGTTCTGTGAGGTTCAGTATTGTAGATCTAGTTAGAGTTCTGTGAGATTCAGTATTGTAGATCTGTGAGGTTCAGTATTGTAGACCTAGTTAGAGTTCTGTGAGGTTCAGTATTGTAGATCTCGTTAGAGTTCTATGAGGTTCAGTATTGTAGATCTAGTTAGTGTTCTGTGAGGTTCAGTATTGTAGATCTAGTTAGAGTTCTATGAGGTTCAGTATTGTAGATCTAGTTTCAGTATTGTAGATCTAGTTAGAGTTCTGTGAGGTTCAGTATTGTAGTTCTAGTTAGAGTTCTGTGAGGTTCAGTATTGTAGATCTAGTTAGAGTTCTGTGAGGTTCAGTACTGTAGATCTGTGAGGTTCAGTATTGTAGATCTAGTTAGTGTTCTGTGAGGTTCAGTATTGTAGATCTAGTTAGAGTTCTATGAGGTTCAGTATTGTAGATCTAGTTAGAGTTCTGTGAGGTTCAGTATTGTTGACCTAGTTCGAGTTCTGTGAGGTTCAGTATTGTAGATCTAGTTAGAGTTCTGTGAGGTTCAGTATTGTAGATCTGTGAGGTTCAGTATTGTAGACCTAGTTAGAGTTCTGTGAGGTTCAGTATTGTAGATCTGTGAGGTTCAGTACTGTAGATCTAGTTAGAGTTCTGTGAGGTTCAGTATTGTAGATCTGTGAGGTTCAGTATTGTATATCTAATTAGAGTTCTGTGAGGTTCAGTATTGTAGATCTAGTTCGAGTTCTGTGAGGTTCAGTATTGTAGATCTGTGAGGTTCAGTATTGTAGATCTAGTTCGAGTTCTGTGAGGTTCAGTGTTGTAGATCTGTGAGGTTCAGTATTGTAGATCTGTGAGGTTCAGTATTGCAGATCTAGTTAGAGCTCTGTGAGGTTCAGTATTGTAGATCTGTGAGGTTCAGTATTGTAGATCTAGTTAGAGTTCTGTGAGGTTCAGTATTGTAGATCTAGTTAGAGTTCTGTGAGGTTCAGTATTGTAGATCTAGTTAGAGTTCTGTGAGTTTCAGTATTGTAGATCTGTGAGGTTCAGTATTGTAGATCTAGTTAGAGTTCTGTGAGGTTCAGTATTGTAGATCTAGTTAGAGTTCTGTGAGGTTCAGTATTGTAGACCTAGTTAGTGTTCTGTGAGGTTCAGTATTGTAGAAAGAAGATCAAGTTCGAGGACCTTTTGGAGTCTGTGCTTGTACTGGATGCTGAAACTCTGGTAGTTGCCAGGTGGGTCAGAGCCTGGAGGATTCTGTGTGTAAAACTTGAAAGAATGGGAAAGGGAAAGGGGGAGACCTAGTCAGTTGTACAGCTGAATGCATTCAGCTTGAATGTATCTTTCTGCATTTAAACCCAACCCCTCTGAATCAGTGAGTTTCAACCATGTGATTAGAAGCCTTAATCAAGGACTGTCCAGGCTGGTGCTTTTAATCTACCTGTCAAATGGTCACTTGGTAGGAAATATTATCACGTGTCAACAAGTGAACTTTCAGTGATCTTTCAGTCTGTCAGGGTTTGGGACAGAGATAACCCCAGTCTGCCTCCCACATGCATGTGGCTGCAGAAAGCTCACACTGTCATCATTTGTAAATGTCAGTGTATTTCCCTGTGTGTAAACATCAGTGTATTTCCCTGTGTGTAAACATCAGTGTATTTCCCTGTGTGTAAACATCAGTATATTTCCCTGTGTGTAAACATCAGTGTATTTCCCTGTGTGTGAACATCAGTGTATTTCCCTGTGTGTAAACATCAGTGTATTTCCCTGTGTGTAAACATCAGTGTATTTCCCTGTGTGTAAACATCAATGTATTTCCCTGTGTGTAAACATCAGTGTATTTCCCTGTGTGTAAACATCAGTGTATTTCCCTGTGTGTTAACATCAGTGTATTTCCCTGTGTGTAAACATCAGTGTATTTCCCTGTGTGTAAACATCAGTGTGCTTCTGAAATGTTTGTCTGTGTGCAGCATCAATGTTGATTAGTTGTTAATGAGATTAATATTGTTTTACGAGATTAGTATTGATTGCTGAGTTTGTATGTGTGTGTGTGTGTGTGTGTGTGTGTGTGTGTGTGTGTGTGTGTGTGTGTGTGTGTGTGTGTGTGTGTGTGTGTGTGTGTGTGTGTGTGTGTGTGCGCGCGTGCGTGCGTGCGTGCGTGCGTGCGTGCGTGCGTGCGTGCGTGCGTGCGTGCGTGCGTGCGTGTGTGTGTGTGTGTATATCCATATGCGTTAGTGTCTGGGTGGCTGAGTGTTTGTTTGACAGTCAGTCAAGTTGTTTGTTGGATGTGTGTGTTGCTGGTCGGTGGCTGAGAGTAAAGCTTAGAGTCATCAGCAGGTTTGAGCGTCTTAATCAATTAAGGAGAGAGAGCGAGACAGAGAGAGAGAGACAGAAAGACAGAGAGAGAGAGAGAGAGAGAGAAAGATAGAGAGAGAGAGAGAAAGATACAGAGAGTGAGAGAGAGAGAGAGAGAGAGAGAGAGAGAGAGAGAGAGAGAGAGAGAGAGAGAGAGACAGACAGACAGACAGACAGACAGAGACAAAGAGAGAAAGGGAGAAAGAAATACAGAGAGGGAGAGACAGAGAGAGAGTGAGAGAGAGAGAGGCCTTACAGTAAAATTAGCAGGCCAACTCCCATGCAGGGAATTAAAACCTGGGCCAAAATAGATCACCTAGACTCTGGACAACACACACACACCACTTGAAGGTTTCGTGTCAGGATTCCATTGTAGAGAAGCACTAGCATCATCCCTAGACCCAGATAATGATCCCATATTCCAGTGAATTTATTCAGTGTGGGTGGTTGTTCACAGTGAAATGTGAAAAGTCATTTGTGTAGCCTAGAGGCTGAGAAGGGGTTCTGGTGAGAGTCACACACTTACAGGAGGGATTGTGGGTAAACCCTGTCAGAGAATGAGAGGAGGAGGGAGATGAAGAAAGGGGGAACAGGTGGAAGACAGTGGAGAATGGAGGGAGGGAGTCTGAGGGGAGGAAGACAGTGGAGAAAGGAGGGAGGAAGTCTAAGAGGATGAAGACAGTGGAGAATGGAGGGAGGAAGTCTAAGAGGATGAAGACAGTGGAGAAAGGAGGGAGGAAGTCTAAGAGGATGAAGACAGTGGAGAAAGGAGGGAGGAAGTCTGAGGCTGTGTGGTTCTGCCCAGTGACAGTCACTCTGTGGAGGGGTGTGTGTGTGTGTGCGTGTGTGTGTGTGTGTGTGTGTGTGTGTGTGTGTGTGTGTGTGTGTGTGTGTGTGTGTGTGTGTGTGTGTGTGTGTGTGTGTGTGTGTGTGTGTGTGTGTGTGTGTGTGTGTGTGTGTGTGTGTGTGTGTGTGTGTGACCTTGGGGATCCAGGGGAGTGTTATCTCCTGACTGGGCTAAACAGCCTGGGTGCCCAGAGACAGTGATAAGTGCACATCAGGCAGAGTGAGGGTGTGGAGGGTAGCGGTTGCCATGATGTCCTGCTAGCACACACACACACACACACACACACACACACACACACACACACACACACACACACACACACACACACACACACACACACTACAAGGAGTGAGACAAGGGATGGAAAGAATTACATTACAATTGTGGTTGTTTTCGGACTCTCACCCAAAGGCTGCCCAGTGAAATGAAACCAGTTGAATCACCAGCCATTTGCTGTGTTCAGACATGTTCTTATAGAGCCCTCTCAGGACACACAGCAGTCTGGGCTCTGGGAGGTAGGACGGTCATCCCTTCAGTCGATTCAGGTTTAGACCTGAAGTGAACCTCTTACGCTGTTGAAGTGAAAGGATTACATAGTTAGTTAGGTGACCATTGGTAAACTTAGTCATTACATATCATTAGTTAGTGTTTCAACATCTGCAAATACAATGTATCTGTATAAAACAATATCTATGAGGAGTTGTAATCATGCAGTTTATCAATCCAGACCTTTAATACAGTTCATCAATCCAGACCTTTAATACAGTTTATCAATCCAGACCTGTAATACAGATTATCAATCCAGACCTGTAATACAGTTTATCAATCCAGACCTGTAATACAGATGATCAATCCAGACCTTTAATACAGTTCATCAATCCAGACCTTTAATACAGTTTATCAATCCAGACCTGTAATACAGATTATCAATCCAGACCTGTAATACAGTTTATCAATCCAGACCTGTAATACAGATGATCAATCCAGACCTTTAATACAGTTCATCAATCCAGACCTTTAATACAGTTTATCAATCCAGACCTGTAATACAGATTATCAATCCAGACCTGTAATACAGATGATCAATCCAGACCTTTAATACAGTTTATCAATCCAGACCTGTAATACAGATGATCAATCCAGACCTGTAATACAGATGATCAATCCAGACCTTTAATACAGTTTATCAATCCAGACCTGTAATACAGATGATCAATCCAGACCTGTAATACAGATGATCAATCCAGACCTGTAATACAGATGATCAATCCAGACCTGTAATACAGATGATCAATCCAGACCTGTAATACAGATGATCAATCCAGACCTGTAATACAGATGATCAATCCAGACCATCAGGTCTACTACAGGTGTTTAGTTCTCTTTAACAAACTATGTGATCATGTCTGTACAGAGTTTATTATCAGACCTTCAAGTCTTACCATAGACATCCCTTAGAGTTGTTGTGTCAGGTGGCCACTCAGGATAGACAGGACAGGATATCCTGTTGCATTGCTTTGACCGGGACAGTCATCACTTTGTTTTTGTTTTTTCTTCTTCTTTTTTTATTGAACCTTCATTTAACCTTCATTTAACCTTCATTTAACCTTTATTTAACCTTCATTTAACCTTAATTGAACCTTTAATTAACCTTTATTTAACCTTTATTTAACCTTTAATTAACCTTCATTTAACCTTCATTTAACCTTTATTTAACCTTCATTTAACCTTTATTTAACCTTCATTTAACCTTAATTGAACATTTAATTAACCTTTATTTAACCTTTAATTAACATTTATTTAACCTCTATTTAACCTTCATTTAACCTTAATTGAACCTTTAATTAACAAGGCAAGTCAGTTAATTAAGAACAAATTATTATTTACAATGACGGCCTACACCGGTCAAACCCGGACAACACTGGAGTTACAAACACTCACACCTGGGGACAGTCTAGATGGGCACCCTGGCACAAAGAACATGGTTAAACAGCCACACTGGTTACAGATGTTGGGGCATTACACAGGCAATGTGTAATGTTGAAATAGGCCTCTAACATATTCTGGTGTACTTAGCAGTATCACTGTATATTCTTCAAGAAAAGGCAAAAAAAGTGTAAGTGTGTGTGTGTGTGTGTGTGTGTGTGTGTGTGTGTGTGTGTGTGTGTGTGTGTGTGTGTGTGTGTGTGTGTGTGTGTGTGTGTGTGTGTGTGTGTGTGTGTGTGTAGATCGGTAGTTAAGTGAAGGATGAGAGATGATGATGCCCATGCATCAGTAAATGTATGTAGGTACAGGTGTGTGTGGGGGGTAATGCAGATGGCCTCTGAACGTAAGCAAACGTGTGTGTGTATGTTTGTTCGCCTGTGCCAACATTGTATGGTCATGTCTAAATGTTCATGTCTGTTTTTTACCTTTATTTTACTAGGCAAGTCAGTAAATAAGAACAAATTCTTATTTTCAATGACAGTCTAGGAACAGTGGGTTAACTGCCTTGTTCAGGGGGAGAACAACAGATTTTAACCTTGTCAGCTCTGGGATTCAATCTTGCAACCTTTTGGTTACTAGTCCAACGCTCTAACTACTAGGCTACTTGCCGTGTGTTCATACCTCTGTATGTTCATATCTGTGTTTTCATGTCTGTGTGTTCATGTCTGTGTGTTCATTTCTGTGTGTTCATGTCTGTGTGTTCATGTCTGTGTGTTCATGTCTGTGTGTTCATGTCTGTATGTTCATGTCTGTGTGTTCATGTCTGTGTGAGTGAATCCTCAACATTTTCACTAATGAGCACATTCAACTTGATGTTAGGTCTCAAGGAAAACCCTGCAGCTGGCAGCTGCTCCGTCTCACAGTTGAAAGTTGAAAGAAGAATCAACTCTACAGTATCTGTAGTGTTCTGCTTCTCAATCACCCACTGAGATGCCCTCCAACCACGGGGATATATACTAGCTTCTCCATCAATCGTTGCCCAGAGTTACCCTGCGTGAGTTCCTGCTTGGCTTGGAATCTCTGAGGGCCCTGGGGAACACACGTAATGGCCGCCATGGGACCGCTCAGCACAGGAAACTGACCCTTCCAGAAGGTTGAGGTCATTCAGTCCCACTGCCAACTTGCGAAGACTGTGGCTTCGGGGGCTTGAGTGCTGTTTGAAATTCAAAGCAGAATCCAAGCTGGAGAGATTTATTCAAGTAAACAAAGTGTTCAAATGTGCAGTGGCACACTAGGCAACCCAACAGGCAAGTGCTAGAAGTGATACAGACCTCTTGTGTGTTGATATTGAAAACCCTGATCCTCCAACTGCTGGGGTTCTCAGAGAAAGATAAAACGCTATACTTGTTTTTGGTTAAATACCAAAGACAAAGCTGTGTGCCAGGATTTGGAAGGAGGGAGGGAGGAAGAGAGAGAGGAAGGAGGGAGGGAGGGAGGGAAGGAGGGAGAGAGAAGCAAGGGAGGGAAAGCTAGCTGGGGGGGGGTCAGTCCCAGATTTGGAGAGCTCTATTGTTCAGTTAGACATCAATACAACCCATCAAACCAACACTCAAGGGAGTTAACGTAGTGATCACTGATTCTGTGTCCCTAATGACTTTTTGGACACACACACACACACACACACACACACACACACACACACACACACACACACACACACACACACACACACACACACCGAAATACAGAAATACAGAAAAGATTCAGGGAAAATTCACACACATACTTGTGCCTTTTCTAATGAAGAAAACAGTTGCAGTCAGCCTTTAACCCTGAGTGGCGTTCAATTCTCATCTTTACTTAGCTTGTGTTTACAATTCAGTTTCCCAATTATGGGATTGTCACATTAAAATCTGGTCTAAAGCACCCATGTGGTTAGAGTGTAACGTGTGTAACGCTGAGAGTCAGGAAGCAAGTTCAGGGAGGGAATACATTTAATGAATAAACGAAAGATAACAAGAAACACAAACAGAAACAATGATGACTAGGGAAGGAACCAAAGGGAGTGACATATATAGGGAAGGAACCAAAGGGAGTGACATATATAGAGAAGGAACCAAAGGGAGCGACATATATAGGGAAGGAACCAAAGGGAGTGACATATATAGGGCAGGAACCAAAGGGAGTGACATATATAGGGCAGGAACCAAAGGGAGAGACATATATAGGGCAGGAACCAAAGGGAGGGACATATATAGGGAAGGAGCCAAAGGGAGTGACATATATAGGGAAGGAGCCAAAGGGAGTGACATATATAGGGAAGGAACCAAAGGGAGTGACATATATAGGGAAGGAACCAAAGGGAGTGACATATATAGGGAAGGAACCAAAGGGAGTGACATATATAGGGAAGGAACCAAAGGGAGTGACATATATAGGGCAGGAACCAAAGGGAGTGACATATATAGGGCAGGAACCAAAGGGAGGGACATATATAGGGAAGGAGCCAAAGGGAGTGACATATACAGGGAAGGAACCAAAGGGAGTGACATATATAGGGCAGGAACCAAAGGGAGTGACATATATAGGGAAGGAACCAAAGGGAGTGACATATATAGGGCAGGAACCAAAGGGAGTGACTTATATAGGGAAGGAACCAAAGGGAGTGACATATATAGGGCAGGAACCAAAGGGAGTGACTTATATAGAGCAGGAACCAAAGGGAGTGACATATATAGGGCAGGAACCAAAGGGAGTGACATATATAGTGAGGAACCAAAGGGAGGGACATATAGAGGGAAGGAACCAAAGGGAGTGACATATATAGTGAAGGAACCAAAGGGAGTGACATATATAGGGAAGGAACCAAAGGGAGTGACATATATAGGGCAGGAACCAAAGGGAGTGACTTATATAGAGCAGGAACCAAAGGGAGTGACATATATAGGGCAGGAACCAAAGGGAGTGACATATATAGTGAAGGAACCAAAGGGAGGGACATATATAGGAAGGAACCAAAGGGAGTGACATATATAGGGAAGGAACCAAAGGGAGTGACATATATAGGGAAGGAACCAAAGGGAGTGACATATATAGGGCAGGAACCAAAGGGAGTGACTTATATAGGGAAGGAACCAAAGGGAGTGACATATATAGGGAAGGAACCAAAGGGAGTGACATATATAGGGCAGGAACCAAAGGGAGTGACATATATAGGGCAGGAACCAAAGGGAGTGACATATATAGGGCAGGAACCAAAGGGAGTGACATATATAGTGAAGGAACCAAAGGGAGTGACATATATAGGGCAGGAACCAAAGGGAGTGACTTATATAGGGAAGGAACCAAAGGGAGTGACATATATAGGGAAGGAACCAAAGGGAGTGACATATATAGGGCAGGAACCAAAGGGAGTGACATATATAGGGCAGGAACCAAAGGGAGTGACATATATAGGGCAGGAACCAAAGGGAGTGACATATATAGGGCAGGAACCAAAGGGAGTGACATATGTAGGGCAGGAACCAAAGGGAGTGACATATATAGGGAAGGAACCAAAGGGAGGGACATATATAGGGAAGGAACCAAAGGGAGGGACATATATAGGGCAGGTAGTCAAGGAGTCCAGGTGAGTGTCATAATGCGTCAGCCACATAACAAATCTTAATTGAGTCTGATTCAGACGATTTGTCAAGTTTAATATCTGATACACCCACTGGTGGCAAGGCAGACACACTATACTGGAGCTTCAATGGGCCAGCCTAGCAACTGTAGGCCCCCGTTCTCTGACAACCTGCTGAGTGATAGAGCCAAGACAAAATGACAAATCCTTGAATCAGCAGTTAAAGACTATCAGAATCCTGTGGATACCTCAAATACAGAAGAAGAATTATTGAAAAAACGATGCACTCTCCAACCCAAAGGCCTGTGGTGCTGATGGTAGTTTAAATGAAATGATCAAATATACACAGCACATATTCAAATTAGCTATACTCAAACTCTTCAACATTATCCTCACTGCAGGTATTTTTCCTGATATTTGGAATCAAGGATTGATCACACCAATCTATAAAAATGGGGACAAATTTTACCCAAATAAAAACCGAGGAATTTTTGTTAACAGCAACTTGGGGATGTTAGCTACTACAGCGACTCGAATGACAGCAACAGTCAACAAAGAGCTGCAGTTAGTTTCAGAGTGGGTGGCAAGGAACAAGTTAGCCCTAAATATTTCTGAAACTAAAAGCATTGTATTTGGAACAAAACACTCACTAAACCCTAAACCTCAACTAAATCTTGTAATAAATAATGTGGAAATTGAGCAAGTTGAGATGACTAAACAGCTTGGAGTAACACGAGATTGTAAACTGTTATGGTCCAAACATTTTGATACAGTAGTAGCTGGAGAGAAGTCTGACTATAATAAAGTGATGCTCTGCCTTCTTAACAACACTATCAACAAGGCAGGTCCTACAGGCCCTAGTTTTGTCGCACCTTGACTACTGTTCAGTCGTGTGGTCAGGTGCCACAAAAAAGGACTTAGGAAAATTGCAATTGGCCCAGAACAGGGCGGCACGGCTGGCCCTTGGATGTACACAGAGAGCTAATATTAATAATATGCATGTCAATCTCTCCTGGCTGAAAGTGGAGGAGAGATTAACTTCATCACTACTTTTATTTATGAGAGGTATTGACATGTTGAATGCACCGAGCTGTCTGTCTAAACTACTGGCGCACAGCTCGGACACCCATGCATACCCCACAAGACATGCCACAAAAGGTCACTTCACAGTCCCCAAGTCCAGAACAGACTACGGGAGGCACACAGTACTACACAGAGCCATGACTACATGGAACTCTATTCCACATCAGGTAACTGATGCAGCAGTAGAATCAGATTTAAAAAAACAGATAAAAAACACCTTATGGAACAGCAGGGACTGTGAAGCCACACAAACATTGGCACACACACACACACACACACATGATAACATACGCACTATACATATACTAATGGGGATCACTAATAAACCCCAGGAAGAGTAGCTGCTGCCTTGGCAGGAACTAATGGGGATCACTAATAAACCCCAGGAAGAGTAGCTGCTGCCTTGGCAGGAACTAATGGGGATCACTAATAAACCCCAGGAAGAGAAGCTGCTGCCTTGGCAGGAACTAATGGGGATCACTAATAAACCCCAGGAAGAGAAGCTTCTGCCTTGGCAGGAACTAATGGGGATCACTAATAAATACAAAAATACAAATACAAACAGAGACCGGTCGTCACAGGCAACCTGGCTGCCCAGAGAGGACAGGCTGTGCTCACTCTGCTCCAGGGGAGAGGTAGAGACAGAGCTGCATTTCCTACTACACTGTGACAAATACTCAGACCTAAGATAATATTTATTTCACAATATTATAATTCAATACAAAGAATTCTCAACTATAAAATATTAATCTAAAATCTAATATTTATTGGGTGAAAAGCCAACATGAGCAGTTTTGGCAGCCAAATATATGTCCTCCTGCCACAACCTGATGGACAGCCAGTGACAAGTGCAATGTAACGTCAGTAATATTCCCCATCTTGTTTTGTTTTGTCTTTCATACCAGGTCATGTGTCTTCTCAGTCATGTTGACACTGGTCTACTACCAGGTCATGTGTCTTCTCAGTCATGTTGACACTGGTCTACTACCAGGTCGTGTGTCTTCTCAGTCATGTTGACACTGGTCTACTACCAGGTCATGTGTCTTCTCAGTCATGTTGACACTGGTCTAATACCAGGTCATGTGTCTTCTCAGTCATGTTGACACTGGTCTACTACCAGGTCATGTGTCTTCTCAGTCATGTTGACACTGGTCTACTACCAGGTCATGTGTCTTCTCAGTCATGTTGACACTGGTCTAATACCAGGTCATGTGTCTTCTCAGTCATGTTGACACTGGTCTACTACCAGGTCATGTGTCTTCTCAGTCATGTTGACACTGGTCTAATACCAGGTCATGTGTCTTCTCAGTCATGTTGACACTGGTCTACTACCAGGTCATGTGTCTTCTCAGTCATGTTGACACTGGTCTACTACCAGGTCATGTGTCTTCTCGGTCATGTTGACACTGGTCTACTACCAGGTCATGTGTCTTCTCAGTCATGTTGACACTGGTCTACTACTATTGCTTTAATGTATTATTATTCTCATTAATATTGTTGTTGTAGTTGCTGTTAATGGTAAACACATGTCCACTACTAATATTATTATTGCTGTTGGTCCCACCAAGCATGTATACTTTAACAATGTAAGTAATTTCACTTGCCATGCCAATGACGTCAATTGAATTGATAGAGATATATATATATATATAGACAGAGATATAGAGAGACAGAGTGAGAGAGAGAGAGAGAGAGAGAGAGACGGGGAGGATGGATAAAGAGAGAGAGGAATAGAGAGGATGTCACGAGAAGTGCATTAATTCTGAGAAGACATTCAGATCAGATGAGCTCATTGCCTGTCTGAGTGTTGCCTCACAGCACTCTCTGTGTGTATGTGCATGAGTGGGGATATGTATGTGAATGTGTGTATGTGTGTGAGTGTGTGTGTTTATGTGTGTGAGACAGAGGAAGACAGAGATACAGTATTGTGCCTGTGTGAAGACAGGGAAAGTGTTTGGTGTGTGAGACAGAGGAAGACAGAGATACAGTATTGTGCCTGTGTGAAGACAGGGAAAGTGTTTGTGTGAGTGTGTGTGTTTATGTGTGTGAGACAGAGGAAGACAGAGATACAGTATTGTGCCTGTGTGAACAGTCAGGGAAAGTGTTTGTGTGAGTGGGTGTGTTTATGTGTGTGAGACAGTGGAAGACAGAGATACAGTATTGTGCCTGTGTGAACAGTCAGGGAAAGTGTTTGTGTGAGTGTGTGTGTTTATGTGTGTGAGACAGAGGAAGACAGAGATACAGTATTGTGCCTGTGTGAACAGTCAGGGAAAGTATTTGTGTGAGTGTGTGATTCTCCATTCCTCTAAGAACTTTGTTTACATATAATTCATCGTCCTAAAATATGACTTCTACAGAAGGACTGACAATAGTTCATTCTGGTAACACAAGGGGAACCATTCTACTCCCTATTCTAAAAGACTGTAGTCCTTTTCGGGGGCCCATGGGGACCCTACAGGAATAAAGACCCAGGGACCATGTCATTTATAAATAACCCCGTGTGGAAAAAGGTACGAAGGAGAAAGTGGTCGTTTTATGATTGTGCCATTTCCCCTCCAGCTGAGATTCCAGACTCCATGTTCCTGTGGTGAGGTGTGACTCTGTCTGTCCGTATGTCCGTCCGTGTGTGCGTGTGTCCATCTGTCCATGTGTGCGTGTGTCCATCTGTCCATGTGTGCGTGTGTGTTCCTGTGTCTTCCAGCTATCAGGTCACATGATGTACTTCCTGTTTGTATCAGTAGGGCACTGGTGGATGAGAGCATTGAGACAAGGGGGATAAACAGCAGCTGGGGGGGACTCTTTCCTACACACCCTCTCCAAAGACACCCTATCTGTCTCTCTTTCTCTCTCTCTCTCTCTCTGTCTCTCTCTCTCTCTCTCTCTCTCTGTCTCTCTCTCTTTCTCTTTCTCTCTCTGTCTCTCTCTGTCTCTCTCTGTCTCTCTCTCTGTCTCTCACTCTCTCTCTTTCTCTTTCTCTCTCTGTCTCTCTCTGTCTCTCTCTGTCTCTCTCTCTGTCTCTCACTCTCTCTCTGTCTCTCGCTCTCTCTCTCTCTTTCTCTCTCTCTCTCTCTCTCTCTCTCTCTGTCTCTCTCTTTCCCTCTCTCTCTCTCTGTCTCTCTCTGTCTCTGTCTCTCTTTCTCTCTCTCATTCTCTCTCATTCTCTCTCTATTACTGACAGAGCAGGAAGACAGTCATGTGTGTGTGTGTGTGTGTGTGTGTGTGTGTGTGTGTGTGTGTGTGTGTGTGTGTGTGTGTGTGTGTGTGTGTGTGTGTGTGTGTGTGTGTGTGTGTGTGTGTGTGTGTGTGTGTGTGTGGTTGAGTAAGTGCCACTTTTAGTGGCATGAATTTAATAACACTTCATTTCAATGACAGCTAATAAAATACTCAATCCCCTCATTGAATAATTAGTTAACCGTTAGCAATCTGTTTTTTAAGTCATAATGTAGCCTTGTAGCCAGTTCAGAGTCATAGTTGCCTCATACAGCCGTGTGTCCTACGTGAGAACCATAGTTGCCTCATACAGCCGTGTGTCCTACGTGAGAACCATAGTTGCCTCATACAGCCGTGTGTCCTACGTGAGAACCATAGTTGCCTCATACAGCCGTGTGTCCTACGTGAGAACCATAGTTGCCTCATACAGCCGTGTGTCCTACGTGAGAACCATAGTTGCCTCATACAGCCGTGTGTCCTACGTGAGAACCATAGTTGCCTCATACAGCCGTGTGTCCTAGGTGAGAACCATGTCAGGCAGCATGCGTTGGATTGGTCGGGTTTCTCACTGGAACAGCAGCTGGTGCTAAGCAACATGGAATTTAGTTAAGCAGTGTTATGCCTCACCATGTTGTGATGCAGCAGGCTGACAGCGCTGTGCTGTCCCGGGTTGTGTTGGGTGGAGCTGGGAAGTGAATAGTGTTGTGCCAGGTTGATGGGTTAACTGTAGGGTTGTGTTGGGTGGAGCTGGGAAGTGAATAGTGTTGTGCCAGGTTGTTGGGTTAACTGTAGGGTTGTGTTGGGTGGAGCTGTGAAGTGAATAGTGTTGTGCCAGGTTGATGGGTTAACTGTAGGGTTGTGTTGGGTGGAGCTGTGAAGTGAATAGTGTTGTGTCAGGTTGTTGGGTTAACTGTAGGGTTGTGTTGGGTGGAGCTGTGAAGTGAATAGTGTTGTGCCAGGTTGATGGGTTAACTGTAGGGTTGTGTTGGGTGGAGCTGTGAAGTGAATAGTGTTGTGCCAGGTTGTTGGGTTAACTGTAGGGTTGTGTTGGGTGGAGCTGTGAATTGAATAGTGTTGTGCCAGGTTGTTGGGTTAATTGTAGGGTTGTGTTGTGTTGTACTACTCTGAGGTTTGCTGGTTTTAGATTGTGTTACATAGTATTTACAGTTGTGAACATATAGCCTATAAGATGTCTGGCTGTGTGTATAATAGTGTTGTGTAGTATCACGCTGCATTGTGTAACTGGAGGGCTTCTACAGTAAGAGAGTCCTCAGTGAATGGGCTGGAGATGAGTGTGTGATTCAGATCTCTGTGTGGGGAGTGGGTGGACTGCACCGAGCACAGCCAGGGAGGGCAATGCTACCGCCCACACCTGCCTTCCAGAGGAGCACTAGGGGTCTACCTCAGCTCGGGATTCTTCTTCACTACAGGGGAAATATAGCAGTAGACTGTCTCTGCTGCTACACAATATCAATAGCACTTTATTCAACAGTCTGTTTGCTATGTTCTGTGGTACAGTGAACATACTGGGGTTTTAAAACCAATGAAGGTACATATTGTAGATTCACTTGAGATGAACCTTCATAGAAAACCTCAATAGGAACATTTTTGCTTTGTACACTTTTTGTTTCCAGACATTACATCTTTATTTATTTGATTTAAACGTTATTTCACTTTAATCTATTCTATCATGTTGCATCTATAAACATCTCTGTCTTGGTCTGCTGTCTGTATGAAACAGTGATCTCAGTGTGTCCACAACATAGAGGTTGTCTTGGTCTGTTGTCTGTATGAAACAGTGACCTCAGTGTGTCCACAACATAGAGGTTGTCTTGGTCTGTTGTCTGTATGAAACAGTGATCTCAGTGTGTCCACACCATAGAGGTTGTCTTGGTCTGCTGTCTGTATGAAACAGTGATCTCAGTGTGTCCACACCATAGAGGTTGTCTTGGTCTGCTGTCTGTATGAAACAGTGACCTCAGTGTGTCCACACCATAGAGGTTGTCTTGGTCTGCTGTCTGTATGAAACAGTGATCTCAGTGTGTCCACAACATAGAGGTTGTCTTGGTCTGTTGTCTGTATGAAACAGTGATCTCAGTGTGTCCACACCATAGAGGTTGTCTTGGTCTGCTGTCTGTATGAAACAGTGATCTCAGTGTGTCCACAGCATTGAGCACAGCTCTCTCTCTCTCTCTCTCTCTCTCTCTCTCTCTCTCTCTCTCTCTCTCTCTCTCTCTCTCTCTCTCTCTCTCTGTATCTCTCTCTGTATCTCTCTCTCTGTCTCTCTCTCTGTCTCTCTCTCTGTCTCTCTCTCTGTCTCTCTCTCTGTCTCTCTCTCTCTGTCTCTCTCTCTGTCTCTCTCTCTCTGTCTCTCTCTCTCTGTCTCTCTCTCTCTGTCTCTCAATTCAATTCAATTCAATTCAATTCAATTCAAGGGGCTTTATTGGCATGGGAAACATGTGTTAACATTGCCAAAGCAAGTAAGGTATATAATATATAAAGTGAAATAAACAATAAAAATTAACAGTAGACATCACACATACAGAAGTTTCAAAACAATAAAGACATTACAAATGTCATATTATATATATACAGTGTTTTTACAATGTGCAAATGGTAAAGGACACAAGATAAAATAAATAAGCATAGATATGTGTTGTATTTACAATGTTGCGTGTTCTTCACTGGTTGCCCTTTTCTCGTGGCAACAGGTCACAAATCTTGCTGCTCTGATGGCACACTGTGGAATTTCACCCAGTAGATATGGGAGTTTTTCAAAATTGGATTTGTTTTCGAATTCTTTGTGGATCTGTGTAATCTGGGGGAAATATGTCTCTCTAATATGGTCATACATTGGGCAGGAGGTTAGGAAGTGCAGCTCAGTTTCCACCTCATTTTGTGGGCAGTGAGCACATAGCCTGTCTTCTCTTGAGAGCCATGTCTGCCTACGTCGGCCTTTCTCAATAGCAAGGCTATGCTCGCTGAGTCTGTACATAGTCAAAGCTTTCCTTAATTTTGGGTCAGTCACAGTGGTCAGGTATTCTGCCGCTGTGTACTCTCTGTGTAGGGCCAAATAGCATTCTAGTTTGCTCTGTTTTTTTGTTAATTCTTTCCAGTGTGTCAAGTAAATATCTTTTTGTTTTCTCATGATTTGGTTGGGTCTAATTGTGCTGCTGTCATGGGGCTCTGTAGGGTGTGTTTGTGAACAGAGCCCCAGGACCAGCTTGCTTAGGGACTCTTCTCCAGGTTCATCTCTCTGTAGGTGATGGCTTTGTTGTGGAAGGTTTGGGAATCGCTTCCTTTTAGGTGGTTATAGAATTTAACTGCTCTTTTCTGGATTTTGATAATTAGTGGGTATCGGCCTAATTCTGCTCTGCATGCATTATTTGGTGTTCTACGTTGTACACTGAGGATATTTTTGCAGAATTCTGCGTGCAGAGTCTCAATTTGGTGTTTGTCCCATTTTGTGAAGTCTTGGTTGGTGAGCGGACCCCAGACCTCACAACCATAAAGGGCAATGGGCTCTATGACTGATTCAAGTATTTTTAGCCAAATCCTAATTGGTATGTTGAAATTTATGTTCCTTTTGATGGCATAGAATGCCCTTCTTGCCTTGTCTCTCAGATCGTTCACAGCTTTGTGGAAGTTACCTGTGGCGCTGATGTTTAGGCCAAGGTATGTATAGTTTTTTGTGTGCTCTAGGGCAACAGTGTCTAGATGGAATTTGTATTTGTGGTCCTGGTGACCGGACCTTTTTGGAACACCATTATTTTGGTCTTACTGAGATTTACTGTCAGGGCCCAGGTCTGACAGAATCTGTGCATAAGATCTAGGTGCTGCTGTAGGCCCTCCTTGGTTGGTGACAGAAGCACCAGATCATCAGCAAACAGCAGACATTTGACTTCAGATTCTAGTAGGGTGAGGCCGGGTGCTGCAGACTTTTCTAGTGCCCGCGCCAGTTCGTTGATATATATGTTGAAGAGGGTGGGGCTTAAGCTGCATCCCTGTCTAACCCCACGACCCTGTGTGAAGAAATGTGTGTGTTTTTTGCCAATTTTAACCGCACACTTGTTGTTTGTGTACATGGATTTTATGATGTCGTATGTTTTACCCCCAACACCACTTTCCAACAGTTTGTATAGCAGACCCTCATGCCAAATTGAGTCAAAGGCTTTTTTGAAATCAACAAAGCATGAGAAGACTTTGCCTTTGTTTTGGTTTGTTTGGTTGTCAATTAGGTGTGCAGGGTGAATACATGGTCTGTTGTACGGTAATTTGGTAAAAAGCCAATTTGACATTTGCTCAGTACATTGTTTTCATTGAGGAAGTGTACGAGTCTGCTGTTAATGATAATGCAGAGGATTTTCCCAAGGTTACTGTTGACGCATATTCCACGGTAGTTATTGGGGTCAAATTTGTCTCCATTTTTGTGGATTGGGGTGATCAGTCCTTGGTTCCAAATATTGGGGAAGATGCCAGAGCTAAGGATGATGTTAAAGAGTTTTAGTATAGCCAATTGGAATTTGTTGTCTGTATATTTGATCATTTCATTGAGGATACCATCAACACCACAGGCCTTTTTGGGTTGGAGGGTTTTTATTTTGTCCTGTAACTCATTCAATGTTATTGGAGAATCCAGTGGGTTCTGGTAGTCTTTAATAGTTGATTCTAAGATCTGTATTTGATCATGTATATGTTTTTGCTCTTTATTCTTTGTTATAGAGCCAAAAAGATTGGAGAAGTGGTTTACCCATACATCTCCATTTTGGATAGATAATTCTTCGTGTTGTTGTTTGTTTAGTGTTTTCCAATTTTCCCAGAAGTGGTTAGAGTCTATGGATTCTTCAATTACATTGAGCTGATTTCTGACATGCTGTTCCTTCTTTTTCCGTAGTGTATTTCTGTATTGTTTTAGTGATTCACCATAGTGAAGGCGTAGACTCAGGTTTTCCGGGTCTCTATGTTTTTGGTTGGACAGGTTTCTCAATTTCTTTCTTAGAATTTTGCATTCTTCATCAAACCATTTGTCATTGTTGTTAATTTTCTTCGGTTTTCTATTTGAGATTTTTAGATTTGATAGGGAAGCTGAGAGGTCAAATATACTGTTAAGATTTTCTACTGCCAAGTTTACACCTTCACTATTACAGTGGAACGTTTTACCCAGGAAATTGTCTAAAAGGGATTGAATTTGTTGTTGCCTAATTGTTTTTTGGTAGGTTTCCAAACTGCATTCCTTCCATCTATAGCATTTCTTAATGTTACTCAGTTCCTTTGGCTTTGATGCCTCATGATTGAGTATTGCTCTGTTTAGGTAGACTGTGATTTTGCTGTGGTCTGATAGGGGTGTCAGTGGGCTGACTGTGAACGCTCTGAGAGACTCTGGGTTGAGGTCAGTGATAAAGTAGTCTACAGTACTACTGCCAAGAGATGAGCTATAGGTGTACCTACCATAGGAGTCCCCTCGAAGCCTACCATTGACTATGTACATACCCAGCGTGCGACAGAGCTGCAGGAGTTGTGACCCGTTTTTGTTGGTTATGTTGTCATAGTTGTGCCTAGGGGGCATACGGGGAGGGGATGCTGTCACCTCCAGGCAGGTGTTTGTCCCCCTGTGTGCTGAGGGTGTCAGGTTCTTGTCCGGTTCTGGCATTTAGGTCACCACAGACTAGTACATGTCCCTGGGCCTGGAAATGGTTGATTTCCCCTCCAGGATGGAGAAGCTGTCTTCATTAAAATATGGGGATTCTAGTGGGGGGATATAGGTAGCACACAGGAGGACATTTTTCTCTGTTAGGATAATTTCCTTTTGAATTTCTAGCCAAATGTAGAATGTTCCTGTTTTGATTAATTTAATGGAGTGAGTTAGGTCTGCTCTATACCAAATTAGCATACCCCCTGAGTCCCTTCCCTGTTTCACACCTGGTAGTTTGGTGGATGGGACTACCAGCTCTCTGTAACCTAGAGGGCATCCAGTGGGTCTGTCTCCTCTATACCAGGTTTCTTGCAGGATGACAATGTCTGTATTACCGATTTCTTTGGTGAAGTCCGGGTTTCTGCTCTTCAGGCCAAAGGCAGATGACCTCAGGCCTTGGATATTCCAGGATGAAATAGTAAAGGCTTTTTGTTCCATAAAGTGTCCAATGTTGTTGGTCGTGGTTTGGCCTCAGGCCAGTAAGTGTGAGCAGAGCCTGCTGAGCATCTGGTACATGCCATTGGCTTGGGCGAGTGTGAGAGTGGGGGTTGGGACTGTTTGCCCGCTCACTACCTGGGCGTATGTGTGGCTTCCATGTTGAGGCCCTCTTGGCGGGGGTGGGGTGCATGGGGTGGGCAGGAGTGGCATAGGTCTGATCTGAGGGGGCCTAAATGGGGTGTGGGCATGATTGACGTGGGGGGGTGTTGATTGGTTGGGGTAGGGGTGTGGATGTGTCTGTGTGTGCGGTGGTCTGGATGTAATTCCTCTTGGCGTGGGTCCTCTATGTGTAGGTCCAGGGGGGGTCCTGCAGGTCTGGGAGGGTGTCTCGCTGGTCTGGGTGGGGTGTCTATTGATCTGTTGCTCCTGTGTGAAGTGTTGGGGATACGTTTGAGAGCGATGTCCTTTAGAGTTCGGGCAAAGATGGGCACTGCTGCCTTGTAGAGGTGGACCTGGTCATAGAGGCTGTTCAAGTCTAGGGTGGAGTGGTGGGCCAGGAAAACGTTTGGTTTTGAGGCACAGTCACGGGAAATACTTGCGTTTACCCGCTGTATTGTGGCAGGGTGGAAGTCTTTTCGTGGTAGCAGGGTGGAGATAACCACTTGTGCGTTGGGGAAAGTAGAAGAAGCCTTTTCAATCACTCCCTTCAGTGCTGTGGCCACTCTTTCCTGCTGGGCCCTCAGGTCGTTTGTGCCTGTGTGTATTATTATGTGGCTGGGTGAGCCTAGTTTGGCCTCAGACAGAAGGTCTATGGCGCTCTGGGTGTTTGGACACCAGAGTTTAGACACACTGTGTTTGGGAAAAAGTTTTTTTTCTTCTATATATTTCCCATTTGAGTCCATAAGTAGTACAATCTGTGTCTTGTGTTTGTCCTCAGTGGGTGTGGGGGTTGTCAGAAGGGCTATCAGGGTGGCTGACAGGGGGTGCTCAGGGGGGTGAGAGCCGCTGGGCTTGGGGTTCTTCATTTGTCTGTTCTGCTGTGATGTCGAGATTTTTGTTGGGTGCTGAGGTGGGCTGTTCTGCTGGCTTCTCTGTGGGGGTGGCCACCTCTCTAGTGGGTTGTTCTCTGTCACACGCCGTCCCCCTCAACCTCTCCTCCATCCCCCCTCAACCTCTCCTCCATCCCCCTCACCTTCTCCTCCATCCCCCTCAACCTCTCCTCCACCAGCAGTCTGATACTCTCCTCTAGTTGCCTGTTCTGCTCCTCTTTCTCCTGTTGTATTTGTCTCACCACTGTCCAAAGTGCAGATATGTCTCTGTCCACCTCCAGCTCTCCTGGTCTGGTTAGGGGGCTGTTGTTTTGCTGGGCTGTTGTCTGGGTCTGTGCTGACTGAAGTGTGATCACCTGCTGTTCCAGCTCCACCTGCCTTATCTCCAGCTGGGTGAATTTGTCTTTCATTTCAATGAGGGAGTGGTAATCTGTGCTGGGAGGTTGACTCTCCGCTGGGGGTTGCTCGTCTGTGGGGTTACATAGTGAAGAGGTCTGGTCTGACCCACTCGGTGTGGGGGTATCTTTATCAAGGGAGAGCTTCTCCTGCTGGGCTAATTCTTTGATTAGGTGAAAGTCCAGCTGAAACTGTTTGGTGTTATTCTGTACAATTACTGTTCCGGACTTATAGATATTTATATTGCTTGACTCAGAGTCCTCGTTATCAAGTATTCTGAGTTTCCAGCCCTCGTTAACCCCCTCTCTTAACAAAGGGGTAGTGTGCTAATATAGCACTGTGCCATGCCAGGGGATGGTTTGTGTGGAAGATAAGGTTGCTGATGTTCCCATTTTTGTAATAGTCAGCAAAAAGTGTCTCTTGATTTTCCATAAGGAGCTTCATTTTGTAATCTTTTCTTGACTTATCATTCTTTACATGCAAAGGGTACTGTATTTTAATTACCTCTGAACAGCGGGAGGGAGCCTCTAAGGCCTCTCCATTTGGTTGGGGTAGACTGTGTGACTCTCCTGCCATTGTTGGGCTAATGGGCTTTGACACCTCTCACTTGACACGTCAGTGCTAGTTGAAGCTGTATCAAGCTTGGCAGAATTATGTTAGAATTCAGTCCTTATAAAGTAATGTTGTGTATTTTTCTTCTTGGCTTTTGGCTTTTAAATATATAGTTTCAGACTAAGCATTACTCACTCAGTTCCAGGTTGGATGGGGTTTTCAGGTTTCTGTTGTTTTCCAGAGAATTTGCTGTATAGAGAAATAAATCTTGGTAGTTGTGAACCTTCCAGGTGATTCCGTAATTCCGTCCAAAATCAGGTTGTAGGTTTTAAGTTTTGATTTGAAGTGGGGGTTATGTTGTAGAGGGTAGAATCCAGTATGTGTTCCTGACAAAAAATCCAAGTTTATCTAACTCCAAATCTATCTTTTTTAAAGAAAATGCTGAAAAATGCAGGAGCTCATCTGATCGTGACTGATCGTGACCTCTCTCTCTCTCCCGAATCTCTCTCTCTCTCTGTCTCTCTCTCTGTCTCTCTCTCTGTCTCTCTCTCTGTCTCTCTCTCTGTATCTCTCTCTCTGTCTCTGTCTCTCTCTCTCTGTCTCTCTCTCTCTCTGTCTCTCTCTCTCTCTGTCTCTCTCTCTCTCTGTCTCTCTCTCTCTCTCTATATATATATATCTTTCTAGCTCCCTCTTTCTACTTCTCTCTTTCTATCTCTCCCTCTCCCTCTTTCTCTCCATCTCTCCCTCTATCTCTTGCTGATAATTGTGAAATTGCTAATCCTCTAGTGGACCAAACGGAAATGGACGGCCTCTCAGACGGAATGGTCCTAATTCAAGTGTAGTATATGTCTGCTCAGCCAGGGAGAGTCAGCCAGGGAGAGTCAGTCAGGGAGAGTCAGCCAGGGAGAGTCAGCCAGGGAGAGTCAGCCAGGGAGAGTCAGTCAGGGAGAGTCAGCCAGGGAGAGTCAGCCAGGGAGAGTCAGTCAGGGAGAGTCAGCCAGGGAGAGTCAGTCAGGGAGAGTCAGCCAGGGAGAGTCAGCCAGGGAGAGTCAGCCAGGGAGAGTCAGCCAGGGAGAGTCAGCCAGGGAGAGTCAGTCAGGGAGAGTCAGCCAGGGAGAGTCAGTCAGGGAGAGTCAGCCAGGGAGAGTCAGTCAGGGAGAGTCAGTCAGGGAGAGTCAGCCAGGGAGAGTCAGCCAGGGAGAGTCAGTCAGGGAGAGTCAGCCAGGGAGAGTCAGCCAGGGAGAGTCAGTCAGGGAGAGTCAGCCAGGGAGAGTCAGCCAGGGAGAGTCAGCCAGGGAGAGTCAGCCAGGGAGAGTCAGTCAGGGAGAGTCAGCCAGGGAGAGTCAGTCAGGGAGAGTCAGCCAGGGAGAGTCAGTCAGGGAGAGTCAGTCAGGGAGAGTCAGCCAGGGAGAGTCAGACAGGGAGAGTCAGCCAGAGAGAGTCAGCCAGAGAGAGTCAGCCAGGGAGAGTCAGCCATGGAGAGTCAGCCAGGGAGAGTCAGTCAGGGAGAGTCAGCCAGGGAGAGTCAGCCAGGGAGAGTCAGCCAGGGAGATTCAGTCAGGGAGAGTCAGCCAGGGAGAGTCAGTCAGGGAGAGTCAGCCAGGGAGAGTCAGCCAGGGAGAGTCAGTCAGGGAGAGTCAGCCAGAGAGAGTCAGCCAGAGAGAGTCAGCCAGGGAGAGTCAGCCAGGGAGATTCAGCCAGGGAGAGTCAGCCAGGGAGAGTCAGCCAGGGAGAGTCAGCCAGGGAGATTCAGCCAGGGAGAGTCAGCCAGGGAGAGTCAGTCAGGGAGAGTCAGTCAGGGAGAGTCAGCCAGGGAGAGTCAGTCAGGGAGAGTCAGCCAGGGAGAGTCAGCCAGGGAGAGTCAGTCAGGGAGAGTCAGCCAGGGAGAGTCAGCCAGGGAGAGTCAGTCAGGGAGAGTCAGCCAGGGAGAGTCAGCCAGGGAGAGTCAGTCAGGGAGAGTCAGCCAGGGAGAGTCAGTCAGGGAGAGTCAGCCAGGGAGAGTCAGTCAGGGAGAGTCAGTCAGGGAGAGTCAGCCAGGGAGAGTCAGTCAGGGAGAGTCAGCCAGGGAGAGTCAGTCAGGGAGAGTCAGCCAGGGAGATTCAGCCAGGGAGAGTCAGTCAGGGAGAGTCAGCCTGGGAGAGTCAGCCAGGGAGAGTCAGCCAGGGAGAGTCAGTCAGGGAGAGTCAGCCAGGGAGAGTCAGTCAGGGAGAGTCAGCCAGGGTAACCCAGACATTGCCTGACTCAATTCATAGCCTACTCTGTTGGACATAAACACATAAGCTCCTTATAGTAAATCATACATTGTGAAAGTGCCAGCTCTAGAGAATTGTAATTCCCAAGAAAAAAATTTCACTGGGTGTGGGACAGTGATAGGAGGCCAAACAGCCCACTGGTTTTCATCAGACTGTAAAAGTGGGAGCAGTTAAACACTTGCAGTGAACAGTAGCCAACATACAGCACAGAAAGAACAACAGTGACTTGTTTTCTACATCGTCAGTAAGCCTCATAATAGACTGATTTATATAAATAGCCATCAGGACTTGTGACTCATTCTTGGGCTGTCGACTTGCAAGGCCAGCAAAACAATACACTGTAAACAACAAGTTAGATGTTCAAGCCATGTGTCCCCTTTGACACCTCTCTCAGATCAACACAGAATGGTCCAGCCTCAGGATACTTCATGTTGATAGACCACACAGCAGCAGGTTGTATTATTAGGAAATGACCGTATGTCAACACACTGGAGAGACTTTTTATTGGACAGGATTGTCTGAGACCTGCAGACATGGTTGAGACAACTTCCCTTGCAGTGACTGTTCAAATGGGAGCTGAGTACCTGCCTCTGATTGCAGGAATCTGGATTCCAATCAACGTCCCTATGATGTCACAGAAGGGCTGTCCGACTGTCACAAAGCCAACAGCACAGAGACATTAGAATCCTGCAAAATATATTTTGAGATTATTGGACATTAAAATGCATGCCTCTACAGTTTTCAAAAGCATAAATACCTCCACTAATATTGCTGAGACTGACGCTATTGAACATTATTTTTATTGAATGTTTTTAGTTTTTCTGCTTCTTCCCTCCGACTGAAGCGTTACTAGGAATCAACGCCCCATCCACACATTCCCAGAATTTCTCAACTGAAAAGAGAGCCCTGTTTTGTCCTCTTTTCCATGTGACCAGGGCCAGTTTGTGTAGTAACTGACACATTCCTTCCTGGACTTTTACTAGAAACACATTTCTGACCCTTTTTCTTATTCGCGAAAGGATCCAAAATAGTGTGGAAAACAACTCTTCTAATCCCACCAACAGTTTGATATGTTGACTCAGACACTTCACATGGGGAAAAACAATCCCTGCCGCTCGGGCAAACACTTCGGACACCCCTCGGTTGCAAAAGGACCTGAGCGGTTTCCCTCCGTGTTATTGTTTATCCGAAGCGAAATAGAGACAACATCAGTGCCGAGGCGACCATGGATGAGCCAGCTGAGAGGCAGCTGGGGCTCACATTCCAGCCCAGTGCTTCTTGGCCCCGGGTCCAGCAAGGGAGAGGGTTCACATGAGGTGATAGCTGTGCCAGGTCCCTTATTTACTGAGAGGATCACGGCTTAGAGAAGGAGGGAGAAGAGAATAGAGAAGGGAGAAGAGGAGAGAGAAGGAGGGAGAAGGAGAGAGGAGGGAGAAGAGGAGAGAAGAGGAGAGAGAAGGAGGAAGAAGAGGAGAGAGAAGGAGAGAAAAGGAGAGAGGAGGGTGAAGAGGAGAGAGAAGGAGGGAGAAGAGGAGAGAGAAGGAGGGAGAAGAGGATAGAGAAGGAGGGAGAAGAGGAGAGAGAAGGAAGGAGAAGAGGAGAGAGAAGAGGAGAGAGAAGGAGGGAGGGGAGGAAAGAGAATGAGAGAGAAGAGTAGAGAGAAGGAAGGAGAAGAGGAGAGAGAAGAGGAGAGAGAAGGAGGGAGAGGAGGAAAGAGAAGGAGAGAGAAGAGGAGAGAGAAGGAAGGAGAAGAGGAGAGAGAAGAGGAGAGAGGAGGGAGAAGAGGAGAGAGAGAAGGAGAGGGAATGTTCAGAGAGAGAGAGAGAGAGAGAGAGAGAGGCATTAGAGAAAGTGAAATAAAATAAATGTCAGATAGATAGATGAAGAGACAATAGGTAATGTACAGTTCTAAGAATGCTAAGCTGTTACTGTATGAGAGAGTAAGTGAGTGGACTGTATTAGAACAACGGCGACTGCAGGAAAGAGGAGATATTGAAAGGGAGAGAGAGAGAGAGCATTCACAAGTTATGAAACCAACCCCCCATAAGTGATCACTGGGGTATACATCGTGCTCAGACAGTCACGCTCGGAGACATTGCAATATTATTGTTTATTTGAGTTGATGATTTTTTGGGGCATTGCACTAGTTGAAGGTCTACTCTTGCGACAGTGGCTGCACTATAAGTGCCACTTTACATTTGTAATGTTCTGTTCCCCAGAGGGAAGAGAGTTGTTTGAGGTCAGAGAGGACTGACGGAGGTTGGAGGTAGTGGGGGGTTGATACTGATTTCAAGAGCATAAAGCCCCCAGCCTCCCTTCTCGTCAGAACAGGAGAATGTGGCAGGAAGAAGATTAATCTATGTGTTACAACACCACCCACTGGGCACAGACGTCATTTCAACGTCTAGTTTTGACTTACATTTCATTGAGTTGTCCACTGTGAATTAAACCTGAAATAAACAAAACATGTGACCATGTCATTGGAATTAAGATAAAAAGATCTGAAATTCCCTTTTACGTTGATGACGTTTTGCTGATCCAATCAGTTTACAGGTTGATTCAACATCATCACGTTCAATGCTTTTGTTGAAATTACATGGAAACAACGTTGATTCAGCCAGTTTATGACCATTGGACAGTGAATAGACTCTTAAGAGAACGTGATACCTGATCCATCCATGTTGACATGATAAAACCAGGACCTTCAGCCTTCACAACCCACTTCTTTCTGTCTCTGTCTGTCTCTGTCTCTGTCTCTGTCTCTGTCTCTGTCTCTGTCTCTCTCTCTCTCTCTCTCTCTCTCCCTCTCACTCACTCACTCACTCACTCTCTCAATTCAATTCAAGGGCTTTATTGGCATGGGAAACATGTGTTAACATTGCCAAAGCAAGTGAGGTAGATAATATATACAGTGAAAAACACTCGCTCTCTCTCACTCTCTCTCACTCTGTCTCACTCTGTGTCTCTCTGTCTTGCTCTGTGTCTCTCTGTCTTGCTCTGTGTCTCTCTGTCTTGATCTGTGTCTCTCTGTCTTGCTCTGTGTCTCTCTGTCTTGCTCTGTGTCTCTCTGTCTTGCTCTGTGTCTCTCTGTCTTGCTCTGTGTCTCTCTGTCTTGCTCTGTCTCTCACCCCATGTTGTTTTACCACTTTGAGAAATTCACAGATGATTGGTTTGTCTGCATGCCAGACCTACATAAGCCCTGAGGTCTGACCAGACTGCTAGCCAGGTGCTACTACGCTGACACAGATTTGATCTCTTTCCGTGTGTCTGCATCCTCCAACCCCCATGTTGAGCGAGGTAAGGGTAATGCCATAGTGTAATACCATAGAAAGGAGTTTTAAAGATGGGGGGAATGCTGAGGGTAGCACTAAGGTGGGGGGAGTGCTGAGGGCAGCAGGGGAGTGTTGAGGGCAGCAGGGGAGTGTTGAGGGTTGCAGGGGGGTGTTGAGGGCAGCAGGGGAGTGTTGAGGGTTGCAGGGGGGTGTTGAGGGCAGCAGGGGAGTGTTGAGGGTTGCAGGGGAGTGCTGAGGGCAGCAGGGGAGTGCTGAGGATAGCAGGGGAGTGCTGAAGGCAGCAGGGGAGTGTTGAGGGTAGCAAGGGAGTGCTGAGGATAGCAGGGGAGTGCTGAGGCAGCAGGGGAGTGTTGAGGGTTGCAGGGGAGTGCTGAGGATAGCAGGGGAGTGCTGAAGGCAGCAGGGGAGTGTTGAGGGTAGCAAGGGAGTGTTGAGGGTTGCAGGGGAGTGCTGAGGGTAGCAGGGGAGTGTTGAGGGTTGCAGGGGAGTGCTGAGGGTTGCAGGGGAGTGCTGAGGATAGCAGGGGAGTGCTGAAGGCAGCAGGGGAGTGTTGACGGTTGCAGGGGAGTGCTGAGGATAGCAGGGGAGTGCTGAAGGCAGCAGGGGAGTGTTGAGGGTAGCAGGGGAGTGTTGAGGGTTGCAGGGGAGTGCTGAGGATAGCAGGGGAGTGCTGAAGGCAGCAGGGGAGTGTTGAGGGTTGCAGGGGAGTGCTGAGGATAGCAGGGGAGTGCTGAAGGCAGCAGGGGAGTGTTGACGGTTGCAGGGGAGTGCTGAGGATAGCAGGGGAGTGCTGAAGGCAGCAGGGGAGTGTTGAGGGTAGCAAGGGAGTGTTGAGGGTTGCAGGGGAGTGCTGAGGGTAGCAGGGGAGTGTTGAGGGTTGCGGGGGAGTGCTGAGGGTAGCAGGGGAGTGTTGAGGGTAGCAAGGGAGTGCTGAGGGTAGCAGGGGAGTGTTGAGGGTAGCAAGGGAGTGCTGAGGATAGCAGGGGAGTGCTGAGGATTGCAGGGGAGTGCTGAGGGCAGCAGGGGAGTGTTGAGGGTTGCAGGGGAGTGCTGAGGATTGCAGGGGAGTGCTGAGGGCAGCAGGGGAGTGTTGAGGGTAGCAGGGGAGTGCTGAGGGCAGCAGGGGAGTGCTGAGGATAGCAGGAGAGTGCTGAGGGCAGCAGGGGAGTGTTGAGGGTAGCAGGGGAGTGCTGAGGGCAGCAGGGGAGTGTTGCGGGTAGCAGGGGAGTGCTGAGGGTAGCAGGGGAGTGTTGAGGGTAGCAGGGGAGTGCTGAGGGCAGCAGGGAGTGTTGAGGGTAGCAGGGGAGTGCTGAGGGCAGCAGGGGAGTGTTGAGGGTAGCAGGGGAGTGTTGAGGGTAGCAAGGGAGTGCTGAGGATAGCAGGGGAGTGCTGAGGATTGCAGGGGAGTGCTGAGGGCAGCAGGGGAGTGTTGAGGGTTGCAGGGGAGTGCTGAGGATTGCAGGGAGTGCTGAGGGCAGCAGGGGAGTGTTGAGGGTAGCAGGGGAGTGCTGAGGGCAGCAGGGGAGTGCTGAGGATAGCAGGAGAGTGCTGAGGGCAGCAGGGGAGTGTTGAGGGTAGCAGGGAGTGCTGAGGGCAGCAGGGGAGTGTTGCGGGTAGCAGGGGAGTGCTGAGGGTAGCAGGGGAGTGTTGAGGGTAGCAGGGGAGTGCTGAGGGCAGCAGGGGAGTGTTGAGGGTAGCAGGGGAGTGCTGAGGGCAGCAGGGGAGTGTTGAGGGTAGCACTAAGGTGGGGGAGTAGGTGGGGGGAGTGCTGAGGGCAGCAGGGGAGTGTTGAGGGTTGCAGGGGAGTGCTGAGGGCAGCAGGGGAGTGTTGAGGGTAGCAGGGGAGTGCTGAGGGCAGCAGGGGAGTGTTGAGGGTAGCAGGGGAGTGCTGAGGGCAGCAGGGGAGTGTTGAGGGTAGCAGGGGAGTGCTGAGGGTAGCAGGGGAGTGTTGAGGGTAGCAGGGGAGTGCTGAGGGTAGCACTAAGGTGGGGGGAGTGCTGAGGGCAGCAGGGGGGTGTTGAGGATAGTAGGGGAGTGCTGAGGATAGCAAGGGAGTGTATAGGGTAGCAGGGGAGTGCTGAGGATAGCAGGGGAGTGTTGAGGGTAGCAGGGGAGTGCTGCCGGGAGGGTAGCAAGAGAGTGTTGAGGGTAGCAGGGGAGTGCTGAGGGTAGCAAGGGAGTGTTGAGGGTTGCAGGGGAGTGCTGAGGGTAGCAGGGGAGTGTTGAGGGTTGCAGGGGAGTGCTGAGGGTAGCAGGGGAGTGTTGAGGGTAGCAAGGGAGTGCTGAGGGTAGCAGGGGAGTGTTGAGGGTAGCAAGGGAGTGCTGAGGATAGCAGGGGAGTGCTGAGGATTGCAGGGGAGTGCTGAGGGTAGCAGGGGAGTGTTGAGGGTTGCAGGGGAGTGCTGAGGATTGCAGGGGAGTGCTGAGGGCAGCAGGGGAGTGTTGAGGGTAGCAGGGGAGTGCTGAGGGCAGCAGGGGAGTGCTGAGGATAGCAGGAGAGTGCTGAGGGCAGCAGGGGAGTGTTGAGGGTAGCAGGGGAGTGCTGAGGGCAGCAGGGGAGTGTTGCGGGTAGCAGGGGAGTGCTGAGGGTAGCAGGGGAGTGTTGAGGGTAGCAGGGGAGTGCTGAGGGCAGCAGGGGAGTGTTGAGGGTAGCAGGGGAGTGCTGAGGGCAGCAGGGGAGTGTTGAGGGTAGCAGGGGAGTGTTGAGGGTAGCAAGGGAGTGCTGAGGATAGCAGGGGAGTGCTGAGGATTGCAGGGGAGTGCTGAGGGCAGCAGGGGAGTGTTGAGGGTTGCAGGGGAGTGCTGAGGATTGCAGGGGAGTGCTGAGGGCAGCAGGGGAGTGTTGAGGGTAGCAGGGGAGTGCTGAGGGCAGCAGGGGAGTGCTGAGGATAGCAGGAGAGTGCTGAGGGCAGCAGGGGAGTGTTGAGGGTAGCAGGGGAGTGCTGAGGGCAGCAGGGGAGTGTTGCGGGTAGCAGGGGAGTGCTGAGGGTAGCAGGGGAGTGTTGAGGGTAGCAGGGGAGTGCTGAGGGCAGCAGGGGAGTGTTGAGGGTAGCAGGGGAGTGCTGAGGGCAGCAGGGGAGTGTTGAGGGTAGCACTAAGGTGGGGGGAGTAGGTGGGGGGAGTGCTGAGGGCAGCAGGGGAGTGTTGAGGGTTGCAGGGGAGTGCTGAGGGCAGCAGGGGAGTGTTGAGTGTAGCAGGGGAGTGCTGAGGGCAGCAGGGGAGTGTTGAGGGTAGCAGGGGAGTGCTGAGGGCAGCAGGGGAGTGTTGAGGGTAGCAGGGGAGTGCTGAGGGTAGCAGGGGAGTGTTGAGGGTAGCAGGGGAGTGCTGAGGGTAGCACTAAGGTGGGGGGAGTGCTGAGGGCAGCAGGGGAGTGTTGAGGGTTGCAGGGGAGTGCTGAGGGTAGCAGGGGAGTGTTGAGGGTAGCAGGGGAGTGTTGAGGGTAGCAGGGGAGTGCTGAGGGCAGCAGGGGAGTGTTGAGGATAGCAGGGGAGTGTTGAGGATAGCAGGGGAGTGCTGAGGGTAGCACTAAGGTGGGGGGAGTGCTGAGGGCAGCAGGGGGGTGTTGAGGATAGTAGGGGAGTGCTGAGGATAGCAAGGGAGTGTATAGGGTAGCAGGGGAGTGCTGAGGATAGCAGGGGAGTGTTGAGGGTAGCAGGGGAGTGCTGCCGGGAGGGTAGCAAGAGAGTGTTGAGGGTAGCAGGGGAGTGCTGAGGGTAGCGGGGGAGTGTTGAGGGCAGCAGGCGAGTGTTGAGGGTAGCAGGGGAGTGTTGAGGGTAACAGGGGAGTGTTGAGGGTAACAGGGGAGTGTTGAGGGTAGCAGGGGAGTGTTGAGGGTAGCAGGGGAGTGCTGAGGGTAGCAGGGGAGTGTTGAGGGTAGCAGGGGAGTGTTGAGGGTAGCAGGGGAGTGCTGAGGGTAGCACTAAGGTGGGGGAGTGCTGAGGGCAGCAGGGGAGTGTTGAGGGTTGCAGGGGAGTGCTGAGGGTAGCAGGGGAGTGTTGAGGGTAGCAGGGGAGTGTTGAGGGTAGCAGGGGAGTGCTGAGGGCAGCAGGGGAGTGTTGAGGATAGCAGGGGAGTGTTGAGGATAGCAGGGGAGTGCTGAGGGTAGCACTAAGGTGGGGGAGTGCTGAGGGCAGCAGGGGGGTGTTGAGGATAGTAGGGGAGTGCTGAGGATAGCAAGGGAGTGTATAGGGTAGCAGGGGAGTGCTGAGGATAGCAGGGGAGTGTTGAGGGTAGCAGGGGAGTGCTGCCGGGAGGGTAGCAAGAGAGTGTTGAGGGTAGCAGGGGAGTGCTGAGGGTAGCGGGGGAGTGTTGAGGGCAGCAGGCGAGTGTTGAGGGTAGCAGGGGAGTGTTGAGGGTAACAGGGGAGTGTTGAGGGTAACAGGGGAGTGCTGAGGGTAGCAGGGGAGTGTTGAGGGTAGCAGGGGAGTGCTGAGGGTAGCAGGGGAGTGTTGAGGGTAGCAGGGGAGTGTTGAGGGCAGCAGGGGAGTGTTGAGGGCAGCAGGGGAGTGTTGAGGGCAGCAGAGGAGTGTTGAGGGTAGTAGGGGAGTGTTGAGGGCAGTGTTGAGGGTAGCACTGAAGCACAAAAAGCACTTTCTCATATTGGCGTAGCATCTGCAGCTTCAACGTTAGCCCTCCTGTGGAAGAGGAGCTGTTATCCCAAAATGGCTAAGCCTGTTTTGAAGAGCATTTCAGGGTCTTGTAAAACTCTTAGCATGTCAGCATTAGCTTATATTAGCACTTCAAATAGGTATTCTGCTTATAGGAACAGACATTGAGGTGTATTGGCAAAAATGCCAGCATGCAGACATTTCTGTCTCTTCATTTCTGTATATCCCCATTACTCTGCAGTTGCTGTATCCTTGACCTGTAAATAGTTACTGTATAGCCGAAACTCTGTTCTTCAACGAGACAAGTTAACAAACGGACCAATGAGGTAATGCAGCTTGACTAAGCTGGGCTGACAGAGTAGCCGAGGCAGAGCGGGGCAGGTGCCAGTGGAGTTGGGTAAGAATCCTTATTCACGAAATCAGTGCCAAGACGACACATTTCTCACCCTGGAGAGGACACATTCCTCACTCTGGAGAGGACACATTCCTCACCCTGGAGAGGACACATTCCTCACTCTGGAGAGGACACATTCCTCACCCTGGAGACGACACATTCCTCACCCTGGAGACGACACATTCCTCACCCTGGAGACGACACATTCCTCACCCTGGAGACGACACATTCCTCACCCTGGAGACGACACATTCCTCACCCTGGAGACGACACATTCCTCACCCTGGAGACGACACATTCCTCACCCTGGAGACGACACATTCCTCACCCTGGAGACGACACATTCCTCTCCCTGGAGACGACACATTCCTCACCCTGGAGACGACACATTCCTCACCCTGGAGAGGACACATTCCTCACCCTGGAGACGACACATTCCTCACCCTGGAGACGACACATTCCTCACCCTGGAGACGACACATTCCTCACCCTGGAGAGTACTAAAAAGAGGACCGTGCCGCATGACTGGCAGCGAAACTAGGACACACGCTGCACAAGTAGAATTGACAGGTAGTCAATGCAACTGACTGGGAACATGCATGAACGACCCACACCAGACAGATAATTCCATGTAACTGGCTAGCACCGCCACACATGTGAGTCGAGACAGAGTTAGCATTTGGCGCTAAAGTTAAAGTGGTGCATTCATATGTCTCTTTCCTCCATGTTAAAATGTTACATTTAACGTAGAGGAAATGACAATAAACACAAGGTGATCATTAACATGAAGAAACAAAGAGCTAGTATTAGCATATTAGCCATGTGGTTTGTTTTCCCTTGGGATAAGCTCATCTCATTGACTGGGGCAATTTAAAATAGGTCAAATTCACAGTGCAATAACCTTCACCTCCCTGTGGGAATAGTGTCGTTTGAAATTAACCATAACAGACACACATGGAAGCAACGGCAGATGTTGCTGTCTCTTCCCGAACTCTGTGGTGAAACGGAGGGAAAAAAGCAATGTCCCTCCATTAAACATCTTTCTGTTGACCGGTCCGCCAGAGATTTAACCCAGACACTGGCTGACTACACACAGACACTGGCTGACTACACACAGACACTGGCTGACTACACACAGACACAGGCTGACTACACACAGACACTGGCTGACTACACACTGACACTGGCTGACTACACACAGACACTGGCTGACTACACACAGACACTGGCTGACTACACACAGACACAGGCTGACTACACACATACACTGGCTGACTACACACTGACACTGGCTGACTACACACAGACACAGGCTGACTACACACAGACACTGGCTGACTACACACAGACACTGGCTGACTACACACTGACACTGGCTGACTACACACAGACACTGGCTGACTACACACAGACACTGGCTGACTACACACAGACACTGGCTGACTACACACTGACATTGGCTGACTACACACAGACACTGGCTGACTACACACAGACACTGGCTGACTACACACAGACACTGGCTGACTACACACAGACACTGGCTGACTACACACAGACACTGGCTGACTACACACAGACACTGGCTGACTACACACAGACACTGGCTGACTACACACAGACACAGGCTGACTACACACAGACACTGGCTGACTACACACAGACACAGGCTGACTACACACAGACACTGGCTGACTACACACAGACACTGGCTGACTACACACTGACACTGGCTGACTACACACAGACACAGGCTGACTACACACAGACACTGGCTGACTACACACAGACACTGGCTGACTACACACTGACACTGGCTGACTACACACAGACACTGGCTGACTACACACAGACACTGGCTGACTACACACAGACACTGGCTGACTACACACTGACATTGGCTGACTACACACAGACACTGGCTGACTACACACAGACACTGGCTGACTACACACAGACACTGGCTGACTACACACAGACACAGGCTGACTACACACAGACACTGGCTGACTACACACAGACACTGGCTGACTACACACAGACACTGGCTGACTACACACAGACACTGGCTGACTACACACAGACACTGGCTGACTACACACAGACACTGGCTGACTACACACAGACACTGGCTGACTACACACAGGACTTAAGCCCAGCTCCATCCCCCCTCCACGTCTCTCCAGCATATGGAAACAACCTTGGGCCATTAGTGTTTTAGTGGTGGTAGTGGAACATGCTTACCTTAGTAGAAAAACCCATGAAGTCTCTCTGCTTCTCCTCCATCCACTTTCATTGAATAAACAGGGCCATCTGGGGATCACAGGCTCCCTGCATGTGTTGTTTTAACAGACAAGAGATTCTCCACCTACCAGTCGGTAGCTGTTAAAGCCAAAAGGTGTTAGAATTTCCACAGTCTGTTTCCCTTTTCACAGCTTGTCAGCTTCTATTTGGCCTTGTTTACTGTACATTCAGGCTCTCGTAAAACACTTGGGCGCACCCAGCCCCTTGTTGGGAAGGATTGACAATAAGTATGAGATCATAGCTGTCTGCTCGAGCCAAATTGGAGTGAGCCACCTTGGAGGACATTTTGATGGCACTGTTATTGAAATAGTATGACCAGGTATTCAGATGAATGCTACTGCACTTTTCAGTGCAATACGGTAAGGGCAGCATTTTTGCATTGTACTAATGAGTCTCCATGGCGGTTGTGTCTGTAGTTCTCCTCCTCCAGACTGAAGCAGGACTTTGGGTACGTAAGGAGTGAAGGGATTACAGAACACAGACACTGCATCCTAATATGACATTGACGTATGTGATGTCACTGTGGAAGGACAGAAATCACATCAATGCTCCGGGTAACTACGTTATAGGAAGTAGCTGGCCACACTGAAGCCTGCTGTTATCATCAACTCTGATTGGTTCTGACCTGTTGTTGGAGGCTGTGGTTGATGCACTTCCTCTGTTCCATACTGGAGAAGAGTGTGTGTGGATGATGAATGGTATAGTAACAGGATTGGTTATAGAGGGTTTAGAATGGTATAGTAACAGGATTGGTTATAGAGAGTTTAGAATGGTAGAGTAACAGGATTGGTTATAGAGAGTTTAGAATGGTAGAGTAACAGGATTGGTTATAGAGGGTTTAGAATGGTATAGTAACAGGATTGGTTATAGAGAGTTTAGAATGGTAGAGTAACAGGATTGGTTATAGAGGGTTTAACAGGAATGGTAGAATAGTAACAGGATTGGTTATAGAGAGTTTAGAATGGTATAGTAACAGGATTGGTTATAGAGTTTAGAATGGTATAGTAACAGGATTGGTTATAGAGAGTTTAGAATGGTATAGTAACAGGATTGGTTATAGAGAGTTTAGAATGGTATAGTAACAGGATTGGTTATAGAGAGTTTAGAATGGTATAGTAACAGGATTGGTTATAGAGAGTTTAGAATGGTATAGTAACAGGATTGGTTATAGAGAGTTTAGAATGGTATAGTAACAGGATTGGTTATAGAGAGTTTAGAATGGTATAGTAACAGGATTGGTTATAGAGAGTTTAGAATGGTATAGTAACAGGATTGGT
>NW_027003616.1:0-5254 GCF_036934945.1 Oncorhynchus masou masou
GGACAGGTGTCTGTGTGTAATAGGACAGGACAGGTGTCTGTGTGTAATAGGACAGGACAGGTGTCTGTGTGTAATAGGACAGGGCAGGTGTCTGTGTGTAATAGGACAGGACAGGTGTCTGTGTGTAATAGGACAGGACAGGTGTCTGTGTGTAATAGGACAGGGCAGGTGTCTGTGTGTAATAGGACAGGACAGGTGTCTGTGTGTAATAGGACAGGACAGGTGTCTGTGTGTAATAGGACAGGACAGGTGTCTGTGTGTAATAGGACAGGACAGGTGTCTGTGCCACAGGCTGTGCTCTTATGAATTAAAGAGCAGTACAGGGAGCTGTATGTACACACACACACACACACACACACACACACACACACACACACACACACACACACACACACACACACACACACACACACACACACACACACACACACACACACACACACACACACACACACATCTCTCTCTCTCTCTCTCTCTCTCTCTCTCTGTCTCTCTGTCTCTGTCTCTCTGTGCCTCTCTGTCTCTCTGTCTCTCTCTGTCTCTCCATCAATCCTTCCATCCATCCATCTCTCTCTCTCTCTCTCTCTCTCTCTCCATCTATCTTTCTCTCTCTCTCCGCCCCTCTCTAGGTGTGTATGGAGCGCTGTAGAGGACGTGAATGTGGTCCACTCGTCTCAGGTGTCCTGTGTGGAACCACTGCAGAGCTGCTCAGGAGACTGAGCCACAACAACTTATACAGCAACACATCCTGAATACCCTGAGGAACAACACATACTGTAGACCCTGAGGAACAACACATACTGTAGACCCTGAGGAACAACACATACTGTAGACCCTGAAGAACAACACATACTGTAGACCCTGAGGAACAACACATACTGTAGACCCTGAGGAACAACACATACTGTATATATACCCTGAGGAACAACACATACTGTAGACCCTGAGGAACAACACATACTGTAGACCCTGAGGAACAACACATACTGTAGACCCTGAGGAACAACACATACTGTAGACCCTGAGGAACAACACATACTGTATATATACCCTGAGGAACAACACATACTGTATATATACCCTGAGGAACAACACATACTGTATATATACCCTGAGGAACAACACATACTGTAGACCCTGAGGAACAACACATACTGTAGACCCTGAGGAACAACACATACTGTATATATACCCTGAGGAACAACACATACTGTAGACCCTGAAGAACAACACATACTGTATATATACCCTGAGGAACAACACATACTGTATATATACCCTGAGGAACAACACATACTGTAGACCCTGAGGAACAACACATACTGTATATATACCCTGAGGAACAACACATACTGTAGACCCTGAAGAACAACACATACTGTAGACCCTGAGGAACAACACATACTGTATATATACCCTGAGGAACAACACATACTGTGTGGTATATGGTATAATGTGTGTTATATGGTATAATGTGTGGTATATGGTATAATGTGTGGTATATGGTATAATGTGTGGTATATGGTATAATGTGTGGTATATGGTATAATGTGTGGTATATGGTATAATGTGTGGTATATGGTATATTATCTAGTGATGCGTGGTATATGGTATAATGTGTGGTATATGGTATAATGTGTGGTATATGGTATAATGTGTGGTATATGGTATAATGTGTGGTATATGGTATACTGTGTGGTATATGGTATAATGTGTGGTGTATGGTATAATGTGTGGTATATGTTATAATGTGTGGTGTATGGTATAATGTGTGATATATTATCTAGTGATGTGTGGTATATTTTAGAATGTGTGTTATATGGTATAATGTGTGGTATATGGTATAATTTGTGGTATATGGTATAATGTGTGGTATATGGTATAATGTGTGGTATATGGTATAATGTGTGGTATATGGTATAATGTGTGGTATATGGTATATTATCTAGTGATGCGTGGTATATGGTATAATGTGTGGTATATGGTATAATGTGTGGTATATGGTATAATGTGTTATATGTTTATAATGTGTGGTATATGGTATAATGTGTGAGTATATGGTATAATGTGTGTTTATATGGTATAATGTGTAAGGTATATGGTATAATGTGTGGTATATAATTATAATGTGTGGTATATGGTATAATGTGTAGTATATGGTATACTGTGTGGTATATGGTATAATGTATCGTATATGCCAGGTATATTATCTAGTGATGTGGGTATATGGTATAATGTGTGGTATATGGTATAATAATGTGTTATATGGTATAATGTGTGTTATATGGTATAATGTGTGGTTATATGGTATAATGTGTGTTATATGGTATAATGTGGTATATGGTATAATGTATGGTATATGGTATAATGTGTGGTATATGGTATAATGTGTGGTATATGGTATAATGTGTGGTATATGGTATAATGTGTGTTATATGGTATAATGTGTATTTATATGGTATATTATCTAGTGTGTTATATGGTATAATGTGTGTTATATGGTATAATGTGTGGTATATGGTATAATGTGTGAGTATATGTTATAATGTGTAATTTATATGGTATAATGTGTGGTTATGGTATAATGTGCGTTATATGGTATATAAGTGATGTCGTATATGGTATAATGTGTGGTATATAGTATATTATCTAGTGATGCGTGGTATATGGTATAATGTGGTATATGGTATAATGAGTGGTATATGGTATAATGTGTCGTATATGGTATATTATCTAGTGATGCGTAGTATATGGTATAATGTGTGGTATATGGTATAATGTGGTATATGGTATAATGTGTGGTATATGGTATAATGTGTGGTATATGGTATAATGTGGTATACTGTGTGGTGTATGGTATATTATCTAGTGATGTGGTATATGGTATAATGTGTGGTATATGGTATAATGTGTGGTATATGGTATAATGTGTGGTATATGGTATAATGTGTGTTATATGGTATAATGTGTGGTATATGGTATAATGTGTGGTATATGGTATAATGTGTGTTATATGGTATAATGTGTGGTATATGGTATAATGTGTGGTATATGGTATAATGTGTGGTATATGGTATAATGTGTGGTATATGGTATACTGTGTGGTATATGGTATAATGTGTCGTATATGGTATATTATCTAGTGATGTGTGGTATATGGTATAATGTGTGGTATATGGTATAATGTGTGTTATATGGTATAATGTGTGTTATATGGTATAATGTGTGGTATATGGTATAATGTGTGGTATATGGTATAATGTGTGGTATATGGTATAATGTGTGGTATATGGTATAATGTGTGGTATATGGTATAATGTGTGGTATATGGTATAATGTGTGGTATATGGTATAATGTGTGCTATATGGTATAATGTGTCGTATATGGTATATTATCTAGTGATGCGTGGTATATGGTATAATGTGTGGTATATGGTATAATGTGTGGTATATGGTATAATGTGTGGTATATGGTATAATGTGTGGTATATGGTATAATGTGTGGTATATGGTATAATGTGTGGTATATGGTATAATGTGTCGTATATGGTATAATGTGTCGTATATGGTATATTATCTAGTGATGTGTGGTATATGGTATAATGTGTGGTATATGGTATAATGTGTGGTATATGGTATAATGTGTGGTGTATGGTATAATGTGTGGTATATTATCTAGTGATGTGTGGTATATGGTATAATGTGTGGTATATGGTATAATGTGTGTTATATGGTATAATGTGTGTTATATGGTATACTGTGTGGTATATGGTATAATGTGTGTTATATGGTATATTATCTAGTGATGTGTGGTATATGGTATAATGTGTGGTATATGGTATACTGTGTGGTATATGGTATAATGTGTGTTATATGGTATAATGTGTGTTATATGGTATAATGTGTGTTATATGGTATAATGTGTGTTATATGGTATAATGTGTGGTATATGGTATAATGTGTGGTATATGGTATACTGTGCGGTATATGGTATAATGTGTGTTTATATGGTATAATGTGCGTTATATGGTATATTATCTAGTGATGTGTGGTATATGGTATAATGTGTGGTATATGGTATATTATCTAGTGATGCGTGGTATATGGTATAATGTGTGGTATATGGTATAATGAGTGGTATATGGTATAATGTGTGGTATATGATATATTATCTAGTGATGCGTGGTATATGGTATAATGTGTGGTATATGGTATAATGTGTGGTATATGGTATAATGTGTGGTATATGGTATAATGTGTGGTATATGGTATAATGTGTGGTATATGGTATAATGTGCGTTGTATGGTATATTATCTAGTGATGTGTGGTATATGGTATAATGTGTGGTATATGGTATAATGTGTGGTATATGGTATAATGTGTGGTATATGGTATAATGTGTGTTATATGGTATAATGTGTGGTATATGGTATAATGTGTGGTATATGGTATAATGTGTGTTATATGGTATAATGTGTGGTATATGGTATAATGTGTGGTATATGGTATAATGTGTGGTATATGGTATAATGTGTGGTATATGGTATACTGTGTGGTATATGGTATAATGTGTCGTATATGGTATATTATCTAGTGATGTGTGGTATATGGTATAATGTGTGGTATATGGTATAATGTGTGTTATATGGTATAATGTGTGTTATATGGTATAATGTGTGGTATATGGTATAATGTGTGGTATATGGTATAATGTGTGGTATATGGTATAATGTGTGGTATATGGTATAATGTGTGGTATATGGTATAATGTGTGGTATATGGTATAATGTGTGGTATATGGTATAATGTGTGCTATATGGTATAATGTGTCGTATATGGTATATTATCTAGTGATGCGTGGTATATGGTATAATGTGTGGTATATGGTATAATGTGTGGTATATGGTATAATGTGTGGTATATGTTATAATGTGTGGTATATGGTATAATGTGTGGTATATGGTATAATGTGTGGTATATGGTATAATGTGTCGTATATGGTATAATGTGTCGTATATGGTATATTATCTAGTGATGTGTGGTATATGGTATAATGTGTGGTATATGGTATAATGTGTGCTATATGGTATAATGTGTCGTATATGGTATATTATCTAGTGATGCGTGGTATATGGTATAATGTGTGGTATATGGTATAATGTGTGGTATATGGTATAATGTGTGCTATATGGTATAATGTGTGGTATATGGTATACTGTGTGGTATATGGTATATTATCTAGTGATGTGGGGA
>NW_027003617.1:0-5253 GCF_036934945.1 Oncorhynchus masou masou
GTTTGATCGTAGCTAGCTAGCTACATAGCCGTCTTTGTATCTAAGACAATTGTGTAGTCTAGAGCGATTTTCTAGGTTAGCTAGCCAGCTATTGTCGTTCTTTTAACGTAGCGTAACGCAATCAACACTGCTAGCTAGCTAGCTAGCCCCAAATAGCAGCACTGTAGAAACTATTACACTCGACGGAGCGACTTGATTAGTGTAGTGTCAACATCGCAGCCACTGCCAGCTAGGCTACTCCAGCAGTACTGTATCATTTCAATCATTTTAGTCAATAAGATTCTTGCTACGTAAGCTTAACTTTCTGAACATTCGAGACGCGTAGTCCACTTGTCATTCCAATCTCCTCTGCATTAGCGTAGCCTCTTCTGTAGCCTGTCAACTATGTGTCTATCTATCCCTGTTCTCTCCTCTCTGCACAGACCATACAAACGCTCCACACCGCGTGGCACGGCCACCTAATCTGGTGGTCCCAGCGCGCACGACCCACGTGGAGTTCCAGGTCTCCGGTAGCCTCTGGAACTGCCGATCTGCGGCCAACAAGGCAGAGTTCATCTCAGCCTATGCCTCCCTCCAGTCCCTCGACTTCTTGGCACTGACGGAAACATGGATCACCACAGATAACACTGCTACTCCTACTGCTCTCTCTTCGTCCGCCCACGTGTTCTCGCACACCCCGAGAGCTTCTGGTCAGCGGGGTGGTGGCACCGGGATCCTCATCTCTCCCAAGTGGTCATTCTCTCTTTCTCCCCGTACCCATCTGTCTATCGCCTCCTTTGAATTCCATGCTGTCACAGTTACCAGCCCTTTCAAGCTTAACATCCTTATCATTTATCGCCCTCCAGGTTCCCTCGGAGAGTTCATCAATGAGCTTGATGCCTTGATAAGCTCCTTTCCTGAGGACGGCTCACCTCTCACAGTCCTGGGCGACTTTAACCTCCCCACGTCTACTTTTGACTCATTCCTCTCTGCCTCCTTCTTTCCACTCCTCTCCTCTTTTGGCCCTCACCCTCTCTCACCTTCCCCCCTACTCACAAGGCAGGCAATACGCTCGACCTCATCTTTACTAGATGCTGTTCTTCCACTAACCTCATTGCAACTCCCTCCAAGTCTCCGACCACTACCTTGTATCCTTTTCCCTCTCGCTCATCAACACTTCCCACACTGCCCCTACTCGGATGGTATGCGCCCGTCCCAACCTTCGCTCCTCTCTCCCCCGCTTCTCTCTCCTCTTCCATCCTATCATCTCTTCCCTCTGCTCATACCTTCTCCAACCTATCTCCTGATTCTGCCTCCTCAACCCTCCTCTCTTCCCTTTCTGCATCCTTTGACTCTCTATGTCTCCTATCCTCCAGGCCGGCTCGGTCCTCCCCTCCCGCTCCGTGGCTCGACGACTCATTGCGAGCTCACAGAACAGAGCTCCGGGCAGCCGGCGGAAATGGAGGAAAACTCGCCTCCCCTGCGGACCTGGCATCCTTTCACTCCTCCTCTCTACATTTTCCTCCTCTGTCTCTGCTGCTAAAGCCACTTTCTACCACTCTAAATTCCAAGCATCTGCCTCTAACCCTAGGAAAGCTCTTTGCCACCTTCTCCCCTCCCTCCTGAATCCTCCTCCCTCCTGAATCCTCCCCCCCTCCTCCCTCTCTGCAGATGACTTGTCAACCATTTTGAAAAGAAGGTCGACGACATCCGTCCCTCGTTTGCTAAGTCAAGCGACACCGCTAGTTCTGCTCACACTGCCCTACCCTGTGCTCTGACCTCTTTCTCCCCTCTCTCTCCAGATGAAATCTCGCTTCTTGTAATGACGGCCGCCCAACAACCTGCCCGCTTGACCCTATCCCCTCCTCTCTTCTGAACATTTCAGGAGACCTTCTCCCTTACCTCACCTCGCTCATCAACTCATCCCTGACCGCTGGCGCTACGTCCTTCCGTCTTCAAAGAGAGCGAGTTGCACCCCTTCTGAAAAAACCTACACTCGATCCCTCCGATGTCCAGAACTACAGACCAATTATACCTTCTTTCTTTTCTCTCCAAAACTCTTGAACGTGCCGTCCTTGGCCAGCTCTCCCGCTATCTCTCTCAGAATGACCTTCTTGATCCAAATCAGTCAGGTTTCAAGACTAGTCATTCAACTGAGACTGCTCTTCTCTGTATCACGGAGGCGCTCCGCACTGCTAAAGCTAACTCTCTCTCCTCTGCTCTCATCCTTCTAGACCTATCGGCTGCCTTCGATACTGTGAACCATCAGATCCTCCTCTCCACCCTCTCCGAGTTGGGCATCTCCGGCGCGGCCACGCTTGGATTGCGTCCTACCTGACAGGTCGCTCCTACCAGGTGGCGTGGCGAGAATCTGTCTCCTCGCCACGCGCTCTCACCACTGGTGTCCCCAGGGCTCTGTTCTAGGCCCTCTCCTATTCTCGCTATACACCAAGTCACTTGGCTCTGTCATAACCTCACATGGTCTCTCCTATCATTGCTATGCAGACGACACACAATTAATCTTCTCCTTTCCCCCTTCTGATGACCAGGTGGCGAATCGCATCTCTGCATGTCTGGCAGACATATCAGTGTGGATGACGGATCACCACCTCAAGCTGAACCTCGGCAAGACGGAGCTGCTCTTCCTCCCGGGGAAGGACTGCCCGTTCCATGATCTCGCCATCACGGTTGACAACTCCATTGTGTCCTCCTCCCAGAGCGCTAAGAACCTTGGCGTGATCCTGGACAACACCCTGTCGTTCTCAACCAACATCATGGCGGTGGCCCGTTCCTGTAGGTTCATGCTCTACAACATCCGCAGAGTACGACCCTGCCTCACACAGGAAGCGGCGCAGGTCCTAATCCAGGCACTTGTCATCTCCCGTCTGGATTACTGCAACTCGCTGTTGGCTGGGCTCCCTGCCTGTGCCATTAAACCCCTACAACTCATCCAGAACGCCGCAGCCCGTCTGGTGTTCAGCCTTCCCAAGTTCTCTCACGTCACCCCGCTCCTCCGCTCTCTCCACTGGCTTCCAGTTGAAGCTCGCATCCGCTACAAGACCATGGTGCTTGCCTACGGAGCTGTGAGGGGAACGGCACCGCAGTACCTCCAGGCTCTGATCAGGCCCTACACCCAAACAAGGGCACTGCGTTCATCCACCTCTGGCCTGCTCGCCTCCCTACCACTGAGGAAGTACAGTTCCCGCTCAGCCCAGTCAAAACTGTTCGCTGCTCTGGCCCCCAATGGTGGAACAAACTCCCTCACGACGCCAGGACAGCAGAGTCAATCACCACCTTCCGGAGACACCTGAAACCCCACCTCTTCAAGGAATACCTAGGATAGGATAAGTAATCCTTCTCACCCCCCCTTAAATGATTTAGATGCACTATTGTAAGTGGCTGTTCCACTGGATGTCAGAAGGTGAATTCACCAATTTGTAAGTCGCTCTGGATAAGAGCGTCTGCTAAATGACTTAAATGTAATGTAAATGTAATTTGATAGGGTTGAAGTCAGGGCTCTGTGCAGGCCAGTCAAGTTCTTCCACACTGATCTTGACAAACCATTTCTGTATGGACCTTGCTTTGTGCACAGGGACATCGTCATACTGAAACAGAAAAGCGCCTTCCCCAAACTGCTGCCACAAAGTTGGAAGCACAGAATCGTCTAGAATGTCATTGTATGCTGAAGCATTAAGATTTCCCATCACTGGAACCAAGGGGCCTCGCCGAACAATGAAAAACAGCCGCAGACCATTATTCCTTCTCCACCAAAATTTACAGTTGGCACTATGCATTCAGGCAGGTAGCATATTCCTGGCATCCGCCAAACCCAGATTCGTCCTGCCAGATGGTGAAGCATGATTCATCACTCCAGACGCGTTTCCACTGCTCCAGAGTTCAATGGCGAGCATTACACCACTCCAGCCGACGCTTGGCATTGCGCATGGTGATCTTAGGCTTGTGTGCGGACGCTCGGCCATGGAAACCCATTACATTAAGTTACCAACGAACAGTTATTGTGCTTGCGTTGCTTCCGGAGTCACTGAGCTCTTCAGTGAGGCCATTCTACTGATAATGTTTGTCTATGGAGATTGCATGGCTGTGTGCTCAATTATATACACCTGTCAGCAACGGCTGTGGCTGAAATAGACGAATCCACTAATTTGAAGGGGTGTCCACATACTTTTGTATCTATATTGTACGTCTGGCACTGCAGGATTTGAGTCCCTGGCGGCGTAGTGTTTTACTGATGGTAGGCTTTGCTACTTTGGTCCCAGCTTTCTGCAGGTCATTCACTAGGTCCCCCCGTGTGGTTCTGGGATTTTTGCTCACCATTCTTGTGATAATTTTGACCCCACGGGGTGAGATCTTGCGTGGAGCCCCAGATCGAGGAGATTATCAGTGGTCTTGTTTGTCTTCCATTTCCTAATAATTGCTCCCACAGTTGATGTCTTCAAACCAAGCTGCATACATTACATTTACATTTAAGTCATTTAGCAGACGCTCTTATCCAGAGCGACTTACAAATTGGTGAATTCACCTTCTGACATCCAGTGGAACAGCCACTTTACAATAGTGCATCTAAATCATTAAGGGGGGGGTGGTGAGAAGGATTACTTATCCTATCCTAGGTATTCCTTGAAGAGGTGGGGTTTCAGGTGTCTCCGGAAGGTGGTGATTGACTCCGCTGTCCTGGCGTCGTGAGGGAGTTTGTTCCACCATTGGGGGGCCAGAGCAGCGAACAGTTTTGACTGGGCTGAGCGGGAACTGTACTTCCTCAATGGTAGGGAGGCGAGCAGGCCAGGAGGTGGATGAACGCAGTGCCCTTGCTTGGGTGTAGGGCCTGATCAGAGCCTGGAGGTACTGCGGTGCCGTTCCCCTCACAGCTCCGTAGGCAAGCACCATGGTCTTGTAGCGGATGCGAGCTTCAACTGGAAGCCAGTGGAGAGAGCGGAGGAGCGGGGTGACGTGAGAGAACTTGGGAAGGTTGAACACCAGACGGGCTGCGGCGTTCTGGATGAGTTGTAGGGGTTTAATGGCACAGACAGGGAGCCCAGCCAACAGCGAGTTGCAGTAATCCAGACGGGAGATGACAAGTGCCTGGATTAGGACCTGCGCCGCTTCCTGTGTGAGGCAGGGTCGTACTCTGCGGATGTTGTAGAGCATGAACCTACAGGAACGGGCCACCGCCATGATGTTGGTTGAGAACGACAGGGTGTTGTCCAGGATCACGCCAAGGTTCTTAGCGCTCTGGGAGGAGGACACAATGGAGTT
>NW_027003618.1:0-5253 GCF_036934945.1 Oncorhynchus masou masou
TCAAATCAAATCAAATCAAATTTATTTATATAGCCCTTCGTACATCAGCTGATATCTCAAAGTGCTGTACAGAAACCCAGCCTAAAACCCCAAACAGCAAGCAATGCAGGTGTAGAAGCACGGTGGCTAGGAAAAACTCCCTAGAAAAGCCAAAACCTAGGAAGAAACCTAGAGAGGAACCAGGCTATGTGGGGTGGCCAGTCCTCTTCTGGCTGTGCCGGGTAGAGATTATAACAGAACATGGCCAAGATGTTCAAATGTTCATAAATGACCAGCATGGTCGAATAATAATAAGGCAGAACAGTTGAAACTGGAGCAGCAGCACGGCCAGGTGGACTGGGGACAGCAAGGAGTCATCATGTCAAGTAGTCCTGGGGCATGGTCCTAGGGCTCAGGTCAGTTGAAACTGGAGCAGCAGCACGGCCAGGTGGACTGGGGACAGCAAGGAGTCATCATGTCAGGTAGTCCTGGGGCATGGTCCTAGGGCTCAGGTCCTCCGAAGGACACCAGGTGGACAGGAGAAGTACTCAGATATAACAAACTGACCCCAGCCCCCGACACATAAACTACTGCAGCATAAATACTGGAGGCTGAGACAGGAGGGTCAGGAGACACTGTGGCCCCACCCGAGGACACCCCCGGACAGGGCCAAACAGGAAGGATATAACCCCACCCACTTTGCCAAAGCACAGCCCCCACACCACTGGAGGGATATCTTCAACCACCAACTTACCATCCTGAGACAAAGCTGAGTATAGCCCGCAAAGATCTCCGCCACGGCACAACCCAAGGGGGCGCCAACCCAGACAGGATGACCACATCAGTGAATCAACCCACTCAGGTGACGCACCCCCTCCAGGGACGGCATGAGAGAGCCCCAGCAAGCCAGTGACTCAGCCCCTGTAATAGGGTTAGAGGCAGAGAATCCCAGTGGAAAAGGGGAACCGGCCAGGCAGAGACAGCAAGTGTGGTTCGTTGCTCCAGAGCCTTTCCGTTCACCTTCCCACTCCTGGGCCAGACTACACTCAATCATATGACCCACTGAAGAGATGAGTCTTCAGTAAAGACTTAAAGGTTGAGACCGAGTTTGCGTCTCTGACATGGGTAGGCAGACCGTTCCATAAAAATGGAGCTCTATAGGAGAAAGCCCTGCCTCCAGCTGTTTGCTTAGAAATTCTAGGGACAATTAGGAGGCCTGCGTCTTGTGACCGTAGCGTACGTGTAGGTATGTACGGCAGGACCAAATCAGAGAGATAGGTAGGAGCAAGCCCATGCAATGCTTTGTAGGTTAGCAGTAAAACCTTGAAATCAGCCCTTGCTTTGACAGGAAGCCAGTGTAGGGAGGCTAGCACTGGAGTAATATGATCAAATTTTTGGTTCTAGTCAGGATTCTAGCAGCCGTATTTAGCACTAACTGAAGTTTATTTAGTGCTTTATCCGGGTAGCCGGAAAGTAGAGCATTGCAGTAGTCTAACCTAGAAGTGACAAAAGCATGGATTAATTTTTCTGCATCATTTTTGGACAGAAAGTTTCTGATTTTGCAATGTTACGTAGATGGAAAAAAGCTGTCCTTGAAATGGTCTTGATATGTTCTTCAAAGAGATCAGGGTCCAGAGTAACGCCGAGGTCCTTCACAGTTTTATTTGAGATGACTGTACAACCATTAAGATTAATTGTCAGATTCAACAGAAGATCTCTTTGTTTCTTGGGACCTAGAACAAGCATCTCTGTTTTATCCGAGTTTAAAAGTAGAAAGTTTGCTGCCATCCACTTCCTTATGTCTGAAACACATGCTTCTAGCGAGGGCAATTTTGGGGCTTCACCATGTTTCATTGAAATGTACAGCTGTGTATCATCCGCATAGCAGTGAAAGTTAACATTATGTTTTCGAATAACATCCCCAAGAGGTAAAATATATAGTGAAAACAACAGCGGTCCTAAAACGGAACCTTGAGGAACACCGAAATTTACAGTTGATTTGTCAGAGGACAAACCATCCACAGAGACAAACTGATATCTTTCCGACAGATAAGATCTAAACCAGGCCAGAACTTGTCCGTGTAGACCAATTTGGGTTTCCAATCTCTCCAAAAGAATGTGGTGATCGATGGTATCAAAAGCAGCACTAAGGTCTAGGAGCACGAGGACAGATGCAGAGCCTCGGTCCGATGCCATTAAAATGTCATTTACCACCTTCACAAGTGCCGTCTCAGTGCTATGATGGGGTCTAAAACCAGACTGAAGCATTTCATATACATTGTTTGTCTTCAGGAAGGCAGTGAGTTGCTGAGCAACAGCCTTTTCTAAGATTTTTGAGAGGAATGGAAGATTCGATATAGGCCGATAGTTTTTATATTTTCTGGGTCAAGGTTTGGCTTTTTCAGAGAGGCTTTATTACTGCCACTTTTAGTGAGTTTGGTACACATCCGGTGGATAGAGAGCCGTTTATTATGTTCAACATAGGAGGGCCAAGCACAGGAAGCAGCTCTTTCAGTAGTTTAGTTGGAATAGGGTCCAGTAAGCAGCTTGAAGGTTTAGAGGCCATGATTATTTTCATCATTGTGTCAAGAGATATAGTACTAAAACACTTGAGCGTCTCTCTTGATCCTAGGTCCACGCAGAGTTGTGCAGACTCAGGACAACTGAGCTTTGAAGGAATACGCAGATTTAAAGAGGAGTCTGTAATTTGCTTTCTAATAATCATAATTTTTCCTCAAAGAAGTTCATGAATTTATCACTGCTAAAGTGAAAGTCATCCTCTCTTGGGGAATGCTGCTTTTTAGTTAGCTTTGCGACCGTATCAAAAAGGAATTTTGGATTGTTCTTATTGTCCTCAATTAAGTTAGAAAAAATAGGATGATCGAGCAGCAGTAAGGGCTCTTCGGTACTGCACGGTACTGTCTTTCCAAGCTAGACGGAAGACTTCCAGTTTGGTGTGGCGCCATTTCCGTTCCAATTTTCTGGAAGCTTGCTTCAGAGCTCGGGTATTTTCTGTGTACCAGGGAGCTAGTTTCTTATGAGAAATGTTTTTAGTTTTTAGGGGTGCAACTGCATCTAGGGTATTGCGCAGGTTAAATTGAGTTCCTCAGTTAGGTGGTTAACTGATTTTTGTCCTCTGGTGTCATTGGGTAGACAGAGGGAATCTGGAAGGACATCAAGGAATCTTTGTGTTGTCTGTGAATTTATAGCACGACTTTTGATGTTCCTTGGTTGGGGTCTGAGCAGATTATTTGTTGCAATTGCAAACGTAATAAAATGGTGGTCCGATAGTCCTGGATTATGAGGAAAAACATTAAGATCCACAACATTTATTCCATGGGACAAAACTAGGTCCAGCGTATGACTGTGACAGTGAGTGGGTCCAGAGACATGTTGGACAAAACCCACTGAGTCGATGATGGCTCCGAAAGCCTTTTGGAGTGGGTCTGTGGACTTTTCCATGTGAATATTAAAGTCACCAAAGATTAGAATATTATCTGCTATGACTACAAGGTCCGATAGGAATTCAGGGAACTCAGTGAGGAACGCTGTATATGACAGGAGGCCTGTAAACAGTAGCTATAAAAAGTGATTGAGTAGGCTGCATAGATTTCATGACTAGAAGCTCAAAGACGAAAACGTCATTTTTTTTTTGTAAATTGAAATTTGCTATCGTAAATGTTAGCAACACCTCCGCCTTTGCGGGATGCACGGGGGATATGGTCACTAGTGTAGCCAGGAGGTGAGGCCTCATTTAACACAGTAAATTCATCAGGCTTAAGCCATGTTTCAGTCAGGCCAATCACATCAAGATTATGATCAGTGATTAGTTCATTGACTATAATTGCCTTTGAAGTAAGGGATCTAACATTAAGTAGCCCTATTTTGAGATGTGAGGTATCATGATCTCTTTCAATAATGACAGGAATGGAGGTGGTCTTTATCCTAGTGAGATTGCTAAGGCGAACACCGCCATGTTTAGTTTTGCGCAACCTAGGTCGAGGCACAGACACGGTCTCAATGGTAATAGCTGAGCTGACTACACTGACTATGCTAGTGGCAGACTCCACTATGCTGGCAGGCTGGCTAACAGCCTGCTGCCTGGCCTGCACCCTATTTCATTGTGGAGCTAGAGGAGTTAGAGCCCTGTCTATGTTGGTAGATAAGATGAGAGCACCCCTCCAGCTTGGATGGAGTCCGTCACTCCTCAGCAGGTCAGGCTTGGTCCTGTTTGTGGGTGAGTCCCAAAAAGAGGGCCAATTATCTACAAATTCTAACTTTTCGGAGGGCAGAAAACAGTTTTCAACCAGCGATTGAGTTGTGAGACTCTGCTGTGAGAGCTCATCACTCCCCTAACTGGGAGGGGGCCAGAGACAATTACTCGATGCCGACACATCTTTCTAGCTGATTTACACGCAGAAGCTATGTTGCGCTTGGTGATCTCTGACTGTTTCATCCTAACATCGTTGGTGCCGACGTGGATAACAATATCTCTATACTCTCTACACTCGCCAGTTTTAGCTTTAGCCAGCACCATCTTCAGATTAGCCTTAACGTCGGTAGCCCTGCCCCCGGTAAACAGTGTATGATCGCTGGATGATTCGTTTTAAGTCTAATACTGCGGGTAATGGAGTCGCCAATGACTAGAGTTTTCAATTTGTCAGAGCTAATGGTGGGAAGCTTCGGCGTCTCAGACCCCGTAACGGGAGGAGTATAGACCAGAGAAGGCTCGGCCTCTGACTCCGACTCGCTACTTAATGGGGAAAACCGGTTGAAAGTTTCTGTCGGCTGAATGAGCGACACCGGTTGAGCGTTCCTACAGCATTTCCTTCCAGAAACCGTGAGAAAGTTGTCCGGCTGCGGGGACTGTGCCAGGGGATTTATACTACTATCTGTACTTGCTGGTGGCACAGACGCTGTTTCATCCTTTCCTACACTGAAATTACCCTTGCCCTAACGATTGCGTCTGAAGCCGGGCTTGTAGCACAGCTATCCTCGCCGTAAGGCGAGTACAGCGACTGCAATTAGAAGGCATCATGTTAATGTTACTACTTAGCTTCGGGTGTTGGAGGTCCTGACGAATCGTGTCCAGATAAAGCGTCCGGAGTGAAAAAGTTGTGGGTGGGAAAAAAAATAATAATATATATATATATGTGTGTGTGTGTATAACAACAGTAATTAAAAAGTAAAAACCGTAAAATTGTCAGGTAGCAAAATAGGTTGGCAACAAAACGCACAGCACAGCAACTCGAAAACAGGTCTGCAAGTTGTGAC
>NW_027003619.1:0-5253 GCF_036934945.1 Oncorhynchus masou masou
CTGTCAGGATTTGGCCAGGGTTGTTCCGGGTTTTTGTCAGTAGATGTCCCCATTGTGCTTTTTGTCCCTGTGTTTTTCCCTTGATCCCCATTATTGTTTGCACCTGTGTCTCGTTTCCCCTGATTGTATTTAAACCCTTTGTTTCCCTCAGTTCTGTGCTCTGTGTTTGTATGTTGGCACCTGCCCTAGTGTTCTGTGTGCTCTTGTCGATTCCGGGTGAAGTTCTTGTGGTATTCTGTTTTTTTGTTTTTTGTTTATTTTTGGTGAGTTTCTTTTGAGGTCTTTTTGTGTTTTTTCCCTACCACCTTTTGGATTTGCCATTTTTGTTTTTTAGGATTTTTCTTTATTAAATACACCGTCTTAAGTACTGCTGTGTCTGCCTCATCTTCTGGGTTCTGCTGTCTATTCGTGGCTCAGTTGGTTAAGTGACTGTTTCTCACTCCGGAGACCCAGGTTCGAAACCGGGTCCTGACAGAAACACAGAGCCAAAAATGAACCCAGAGGCAGCCAGTTCCCAGGACCTTTTTGCCACGCTGTCCCACCACCAGGAGACTGTCCAACGCCACGAAGCCGCCCTGGTTCAGCAAGAGGCCTTAATGGCTAGACATTCTCATCTTCTGTCGGAGATGCTGACTTCCATTAAGCAAATATCTGATCGACTTACCCCGGCAACAGTTTCCGTCCCAGTACCTCAGGTTCACGTACCCATGGCAGTTAACCCCCTGGCTGAACCTCGTCTTCCACCTCCCCAACGGTTCTCAGGTGATCCAAGTGCTTGTAAAGGCTTTCTCACTCAATGTTCTCTCTCCTTTGAGCTGCAACCCTCGTCGTTTCCCACCGACCGGTCTAAGATCGCATATATCATCACCCTGCTGTCGGAAAAAGCCCTGGCCTGGGCTACTGCTGTGTGGGATGCCCATAGTTCCTGCTGTGCCAGCTACTCTGCCTTTGCTGAGGAATTCAAACGAGTGTTTCAAGGCCCAAGCAGTGGTTCTGACTCAGCCAAACAGCTCCTGACTCTCCATCAAGGTTGGCGCAGCGTGACGGACTATGCCATCCAGTTCCGCACGGTGGCAGCAGCGAGTGGCTGGAACAACGAGGCGCTCACGGTGTGCTTTCTGAAAGGCCTTTCCGACACTATCCAAGATGAACTGGCCACTCGGGAACCACCGGACAATCTCGAGTCCCTGATCAAGTTGGCCTCACGCATTGACCAGCGTCTGAGAGAGAGAGAACTCAACCGTAGACCTCTAGCTCCTATCAGTCCCAGCTCCGAGTCCCCACCTTTATCATCGCTGGCTCCACCGGAACCCATGCAGATTGGACGCATCTCCCAGGCTGAGAGAGACCGCCGGATGAGGGAGCGACGCTGTCTATATTGCGGCAAACCGGGCCATTTCCGTTCCACGTGTCCCGGGCTCCAGGGAAACGCTCTGTCCCGTACAGACCGGGGGAACTGTAACGGGAAACATAACCTCCTCCCATCCGTCCAACTCCCGTCTGCTCATTCCAGTCACCCTCTCCTGGGACAACCACAAGCTTCACCTTCAAGCCTTGGTAGACTCTGGAGCCGCAGGTAACTTCATGGATGGTGTCTGGGCGAAGGAGAATGGCGTTCCCTCTGAACCTCTAAGTGACCCCATGAGGGTTACTACATTGGATGGAAGCCCTTTGGGATCTGGACTTGTCACTCATGTCACTACCTCCTTGAGACTTTCAGTTTCACAACACCAGGAATTGATGAACTTTCATTTGATCTCCTGTTCCGAGTTCCCTCTCGTCCTTGGATACCCCTGGCTTCACAGCCATAACCCTCACATCGACTGGTCTGTGGGCACTATCAAGCAGTGGGGTCCTACGTGCCAAGCTACTTGTATTTTCCAGAATTCCCCGAGTTCTACTCCCGAGTCTTTAGAATCCATCGACCTGACCCGAGTTCCCGAGTGTTACCATGACCTCAAACTGGTGTTTAGCAAACAGAGGGCCACCATGCTACCACCCCATAGATCTTACGATTGCCCCATCGACCTGTTTCCGGGCACTTGCCCCCCAGGGGTCGGATCTTTTCCCTATCTCCACCCGAACGAGCTGCTATGGATACCTACATCAAGGACTCTCTGGAAGCAGGCCTCATGCGTCCATCAACCTCCCCGGCGGGAGCAGGGTTTTTCTTTGTGGCCAAGAAAGATGGTGGATTACGTCCTTGCATCGACTACCGGGGACTCAATGACATAACCGTCCGTAACCGTTACCCGCTACCCCTTATGGCCACAGCCTTCGAGCTGCTCCAGGAAGCAGTTGTTTTCACTAAGCTTGACCTGCGGAACGCATACCATCTTGTGCGGATCAGACCTGGTGACGAGTGGAAGACCGCTTTCAACACGCCTACTGGTCACTATGAATACTTGGTGATGCCCTTCGGCCTGACCAACGCCCCAGCGGTGTTCCAAGCGCTCATAAACGATGTGCTTAGGGATATGCTTAACATATTTGTGTTCGTTTACTTGGATGACATCCTCATCTTTTCGAGCTCCCTTCAAGAACACACTAAGCATGTCAGACAAGTACTCAAACGCCTCCTGGACAGCCATCTGTACGTTAAGCCGGAAAAATGTGAATTCCATTCATCCCGAGTACAATTCCTGGGATTTGTAGTGGAACCCGGTCGAGTCCAAATGGACCCTAGGAAGGTAGGGGCGGTAGCGGATTGGCCCACCCCCAAATCCGTTAAGGATGTTCAGCGTTTCCTGGGCTTCACAAACTTTTACCGCAAGTTCATCAAGAACTTCAGTTTGGTGGCAGCTCCTCTCTCAGCTTTAACCAAAGGTGGCAATGCAAGGTTTTTGTGGGGAAGAGAAGCTGAGACGGCCTTCCAAGGACTCAAGCAGCGCGTCCTCTCTGCTCCCATCCTGATACTACCGACTACGGATGAACCATTTGTGGTGGAGGTAGACGCATCAGAGGTTGGTGTTGGAGCTGTCCTGTCTCAGAGGGGTGAAGACAAGAAGCTTCATCCGTGCGCTTTCTTCTCACACCGGCTTACCCCGACTGAGAGGAACTACGATGTGGGGGATCGTGAACTCCTAGCGGTTAAGATGGCATTGAAGGAATGGAGACACTGGCTCGAGGGGGCTTCTCACCCGTTTCAAGTGCTTACGGACCACAAAAATCTGGAGTATATCCAGCAGGCGAAGCGATTGAACTCTAGACAAGCTAGATGGTCTCTTTTCTTCAATCGATTCCAGTTTATCCTCACCTATCGGCCCGGGTCGAAGAATCTCAAACCGGATGCCCTGTCCCGAGTCTACGCTCCTGCCATTCGAGATGACACGGACATGCCTGTCCTTCCTGCTGCTAAGATTGTGGCTCCGATCTCGTGGCAAGTTGAGGATACCGTGAGACGTGCTCAAGCTAGCGAACCGGACCCTAAAGGAGGCCCTGCCAATCGGTTGTTTGTCCCCAAGGCAGTGAGGACTCAGGTCCTTCTGTGGGGGCACTCCTCTCGCCTCACCTGTCATCCGGGCGTAGGTCGCACCTTGGAGTTCATCCAGCGTAAGTTCTGGTGGCCTACCATAAGAGAAGACGTTGCCACTTTCGTCAATGCCTGTCCCGTGTGCTGCCAGGGCAAATCTTCTCACCTCCGCCCTCAAGGACTCCTTCACCCTTTACCTGTTCCCCACAGACCCTGGTCCCATATCTCATTGGACTTTATTACTGGACTTCCTCCATCCCATGGCAATACTACTATCCTAGTCATAATCGACAGGTTTTCAAAGGCGGCCAGGTTCGTCCCTCTGACTAAGTTACCTTCTGCCAAGGAAACGGCTGAGTTGGTAATTAATCATGTGTTCCGAGTCTTCGGCATTCCTCAAGATGTGGTTTCTGACAGAGGTCCCCAGTTCGCCTCAAGGTTTTGGAAGGCCTTCTGCCAACTCATGGGGGCTTCTGCCAGTCTATCTTCAGGGTACCATCCGGAGTCCAACGGCCAAACAGAGAGGATGAATCAAGAGCTGGAAACCACCCTCCGATGTATGACTCGTGACAACCCGTCCACATGGTCATCCTTTATTGTTTGGGCCGAATACGCGCACAACACCTTGCGCTCCTCCTCCACTGGTATGTCCCCGCACGAGTGTCAGTTTGGCTATGCTCCTCCATTGTTCCCGGACCAGGAGGCAGAAGTCAGAGTGCCTTCAGCCTTGAGGTTCGTCAGACGCTGTCGGCTTATGTGGAGGAAGACCCGTCTTAATCTGATGCGTTCCTCACAGAGGTATCAACAACAAGCCAACAGACGTCGCCGTCCCGGGCCTACCCTGCGCCCCGGCCAGAGAGTCTGGCTTTCCACAAGAGACTTACCTCTACGGGTGGAGTCTCGCAAGCTGTCCCAAAAATACATCGGTCCCTTCAAGGTTGCCAGGAGAGTTAACCCAGTTTCTTATCGCCTACACTTACCCAGATCCCTTAAGATTAATCCCACATTTCATGTGTCATTGTTAAAACCTGTTGTTTTTTCTCCCCTTGTCCCGGCAGACAGACCTCCCCTCCGCCTCGTGTCATTGGAGGCCAGCCGGCTTATACCGTCCACCGGATACTGGATTCCCGCCGGGTGCAGCGGTCCTGGCAGTATCTGGTGGACTGGGAAGGCTACGGTCCTGAGGAGCGCTCCTGGGTTCCTGCCAAAGACATCCTGGACCCTGACCTCATTCGTCAGTTCAGGGTCCTCCACCCTGAGAGAGCTGGTAGGAACGTCAGGAGCCGTTCCTAGGGGGGGGATTCTGTCAGGATTTGGCCAGGGTTGTTCCGGGTTTTTGTCAGTAGATGTCCCCATTGTGCTTTTTGTCCCTGTGTTTTTCCCTTGATCCCCATTATTGTTTGCACCTGTGTCTCGTTTTTCCTGATTGTATTTAAACCCTTTGTTTCCCTCAGTTCTGTGCTCTGTGTTTGTATGTTGGCACCCTGCCCTAGTGTTCTGTGTGCTCTTGTCGATTCCGGGTGAAGTTCTTGTGGTATTCTGTTTTTTTTGTTTTTTGTTTATTTTTGGTGAGTTTCTTTTGAGGTCTTTTTGTGTTTTTTCCCTACCACCTTTTGGATTTGCCATTTTTGTTTTTTAGGATTTTTTTTTTATTAAATACACCGTCTTAAGTACTGCTGTGTCTGCCTCATCTTCTGGGTTCAGCTGTCTATTCGTGGCTCAGTTGGTTAAGTGACTGTTTCTCACTCCGGAGACCCAGGTTCGAAACCGGGTCCTGACAG
>NW_027003620.1:0-5252 GCF_036934945.1 Oncorhynchus masou masou
TCAGTGTTCTATTCTGACACACTGTATTGTTCTATTCTGACATACTGTCAGTGTTCTATTCTGACACACTGTCAGTGTTCTCTATTCTGACACACTGTCAGTGTTCTATTCTGACACACTGTATTGTTCTTATTCTGACACACTGTCAGTGTCTCTGTACCTGACATACTGTCAGTGTTCTATTCTGACATACTGTATTGTTCTATTCTGGACACACTGTCAGTGTTCTATTCTGACACACTGTCAGTGTTCTATTCTAACACACTGTATTGTTCTGACACAATGTATTGGACACACTGTATTGTTCTATTCTGACATACTGTCAGTGTTCTATTCTGACACACGGTAGTGTTCTATTCTGACACACTGTATTGTTCTATTCTGACACAATGTATTGTTCTAATCTGACACACTGTATTGTTCTATTCTGACATACTGTCAGTGTTCTATTCTGACATACTGTCAGTGTTCTATTCTGACACACAGTAGTGTTCTATTCTGACATACTGTCAGTGTTCTATTTTGACACACGGTCAGTGATCTATTCTTACACACTGTCAGTGTTCTATTCTGACCTACTGTCAGTGTTCTCTTCTGACATACTGTCAGTGTTCTATTCTGCCAAACACTCTCTAAGACGTCAGGTCCCATATTCATAAGGCGTCTTAGAATAGGAGTGCTGATCTAGAATCAGTCTTGTATTTTAGATCATCCTGAATATGATTACATGGACAGTGAGGACCTGATCATAGATCAGCATTCCTACTCTGAAGCTTCATGATTATAGGCCCTGGATGAATGATAATTAATTCAGAATCAGAGCTGTGTGGCATAGTGCACTCCAGACCATAGAATTACGAATACAGCAGTGTTGAGTGTAAATTACTACGGTTATCTGTCTCTTTGTTTGGGAGATATCCAACAATGCCTAGTTGTGGAAATTAAAAAAGGACAATTATTTCTCAGTGCTGATGTCTCACTGCCTCTGCTGCTTTGTTCATACTGTATGTTGATGGTGGTGGTGAAGATGTTGATGAAGGAGCAAAATGGAGCAGGTCAGAAATCAAGTATTAAACAAACAGCATAGGCCTGGGACGTTTGGATGAACATCACAGATGACAAAAAAAGCTGCAACATTAATCACAGTCCACTTACTAATCTTGGTGCAATCAATCAAATGTATTTAAAAAGCCCTTCTTACATCAGCTGATGTCACAAAGTGCTGTACAGAAACACAGCCTTAAACCCCAAACAGCAAAGCAATGCAGGTGAAGGAGCATGGTGGCTTGGGAAAACTCCCTAGAAAAGGCCAGAACCTAGGAAGAAAACCTAGAGAGGAACCAGGCTATGAGTGGTGGCCAGTCCTCTTCTGCCTGTGCCGGGTGGAGATTATAACAGAACATGCCCCCCCACCACCACCACCACTACACTCGTTGGTACATCTAGTATGTCCTACTCTCTCCTGAAAGCTTTTAGTCTGGGAAACCTGAGTAGATCACACACTCTACTGAATACCTGGCTACATCTGAATTGGCTCAGAGAGCCTGTGTGTGCTAAATTGCTCTTCCATCTCTAGTAATTTCCCTGAACAGGTAGAACAACAAAAGCTTCTGATACTGTGCATGCCTCACTCTTCTCTTCCACCAACCACGGCTTTTATACAAATGACATGACACCTTTCGAGAGCAGATTGATGTTTGTAAGGCAACCTGAAATGACAGTCTGTTGAATTGTATTACCAAAAGAACAAAGCTAAATATGACCTTGTCTGGAGACAACAGAAGTGTTCTTCTGCAGTAAGCTTGGACCTGGTGATGCACTGGGCCGTACACACTACCCTCTGTCGTGCCTTGCGGTCGGAGGCCGAGCAGTTGCCATATCAGGGAATAGGTTTTGTCGTGCCATCTTCACGACTGTCTTGGTGTGCTTGGACCATGTTAGTTTGTTGGTGATATGAACGCCAAGGAACTTGAAGCTCTCAACCTGCTCCACTGCAGTCCCATCATGAGAATGGGGCGATACGGGTCCTCCTTTTCCTGTATCCACAATTATCTCCTTTGTCTTGATCACATTAATGGAGAGGCTGTTGTCATTGCACCACACAGTCAGGTCTCTGACTTCCTCTCTGTAGGCTGTATCATTGTTGTCGGTGATCAGACCTACCACTGTTGTGTCATCGGCAAACTTAATGATGGTGTTGGAATCGTGTCTGCCATGCAGTCATGAGTGAACAGGGAGTACAGGAGGGCCCCTGTGTTGAGGATCAGCTGCAAGGACCTCACTACATACCTCATCACTCCTGGGGAGCCCGTCAGGAAGTCCAGGATCCAGTTGCAGAGGGAGGTGTTTAGAACTGAGGGCCCTTAGCTTTTTGATGAGTTTTCAGGGCATTATGGTGTTGTACGCTGGGCAGCTCTCGGCTGTACTTTGTGTCTCCACAGTTTGCAGGCCCTGCCACATCCGTCAAGCGGCCGGAGCCGGTGTAGTACAATTCGATCTTAGTCCTGTATTGACGCTTTTCCTGTTTGATGGTTCGTTGGACGGCATAGTGGGATTTCTTATCAACTTCCATGTCAGAGTTCCGTTCCTTGAAAGTGGAAGCTCTACCCTTTAGCTCAGTGCAAATGGTGCCTGTAATTCATGGCTTCTGGTTAGGGAATGTACGTACAGTCACTGTGGGGATGGCGTCCTTGATGCACTTATTGATAAAGCCAGTGACTGATGTGATGTACTCCTCAATGCCATCGGAAGAATCCCGGAACATATTCTAGTCTATGCTTGCAAAGCAGTCCTGAATTTAGTATCAACTTCATCTGACCACTTATTTTATAGACCAAGTCGCTGGTGCTTCCTGCTTTAATGTTTGCTTGTAAGCAGGAATCAGTAGGATAGAATTATGGTCAGATTTGGAGGGCGAGGGAGAGCTATGTACGCGTCTCTGTGTGTGGAGTAAAGTTGGTCTAGAATTTCTTTCCCTCTAGTTGCACATTTAACATGCTGATAGAAATGAGGTAAAACTGATTGAAGTTTCCCTGCATTAAAGTCCCCGGCCACTAGGAGCGCAGCTTCTGGATGAGCGTTTTCCTGTTTGCTTATGGCAGTATACAGCTCATTGAGTGCAGTTTTAGTGCCAGCATTGGTCATTACAACCCCCTTTACATTTCATAGCTAATTCCCCTTTACATTACATTACCCTTTACATTACATAGGTAATTCCTCTTTTCCAGGGGAATGACAGATGAATTGTGTGGCAGAGAAACAATGACATACCACCAAGCACTGATCTGATATTACTGATGATGTCTCTCATACTTAGTCTGAACCTTTCTAGCACTCTACCACTCTCAGAGGACCCGCCCTAACGCTCATATATCACAGCCGCACGCACGCGCTGGCAGGTTTATGGCATGACTGTGATGCAGTGTGGCGTTATACAGTGAGCCACCTTGAGCCAAAATGGAGCTTTTCAGTAACAGTTTCCATGTTTTACCTGGGATTACACCACCTAATATTTCTGCTGTAAGAGTCTACCGACAGATTTGTATTTTAGGAGTCTTCTGTTGTATGGTTGGTAGTGGTGGTGCTGGGTGTTGTGGCAGGATCAGGATGAGAAGGGGATGAATGGAGGACAGACAGAGAGCTAGGGAGAAAGAAAGATTTACGCTTCTATGGTGTCTCTAGCTGTTTACCCCACCGTAGTTTAAGTTATCGTTACTCATTATGTATTTATTCCTTATTGTTCCATTTTTTCTATTTCTCTTTTTTTCTCCCTCTGCATTGTTGGAAAGGGTCCATAAGTAAACATTTCACTGTTAGTCTACACCTGTTGTTTACGAAGTAATTAACAAATACAATTTGATATGATTTATTTGAGTTGTAATATACACTGTTGTAGGATTCTTTGGATGTATGGGTTGGTAGTGGTGGTGTTGTGGGGGTGGTGGAAGGATGAGAGGTGATTTTGGGACAGGTACTGAAGATTACATGATGAACTGGGAGGAAATAAGGATTAGGCTTCTGTCTGTGGCTGTCCTATATTCATAATATAATCACTGTGAGATTCTTCCTCTGATGTTTGGGTTGGTGGTGGTGAGTATTGTGTGGCAGGATGTTTTACCTTTATTTTACCCAGACAGGCTAACAAATTCTTATTTACAATGATGGCACATGTTGGTTCAGGAACTGAAGATGAATGGAGGAAGAATACAAGAGACATATGGAGAGACAACTAGGGAGGAAGGAAAGGGTGAGGTAGGATGAATTCGGAAAGAGTGGGACATCATGTAAACTGGGACAGCTTAATCCTGACACTTTATTTATTGGTCTGACAAGAGCTAATCAAAGATATTGTTACTAAGCCTTTGCAAACCACATGATCAAAATCACATCACTTCATTGGTGTTCCATCATAGAGGGGGACAGAGCAAGCTTCAAACAGGAAGCTCACACCACAAAGCACACGGTAATATTAATGACATTTTTATTTTGATGGTAAGGTTATAAAACTGTCATAAATAATGCACTGTGCCACATTGTGATGTAAATGTGCATACTGGTGCATCAAAATACATTAAAAAGTTGACAATATTATGTTTACATTTTGTAATTCTGAGATTTTTTATTTGCCAACCATAGCTAGCTAAAATAGTACAAAATTGAGAAGCTAAGGTGGGACAGTCTTATAGGCTTTACCAATGGAGGAAAGAGATCCCGTCAACATTGGGGACCCCCAGTACTTAGGTTAGGCCAGGCTCTGCTTCTTGTAGTATGTTACGAATCCCTTTTGGACCGACAATCTGGGGGGATGGTAATGAGACAAAGTAAAAGTGTGAACGAAATTACCACGACAACTGAAATCTACCGTCAAACTCAGGGTTTATTAATAAACACACGGTAATTGGGGGGGGCAGGAAAGGGGCTGAGCTGGACCCAAGGAAAGAAACAATAAGCATCCAAAACACCCCTGAGCTAGACTAGCCTACTTTAAACAACAGCTAACTAACCAAAATACAGTGGGTGGTCCGCCCAGTTCGAACTAGTGTATTTAACAGAGTCTACCTACGGGTAGTGTATGCCCATGGGTGACTTGTCTTGGTTCCCCCTTTTCCCACCAGCAAACAAACACCATAACCAAAAACAATACTCACAGGTGAGGACAAAGTGCTATGGAGGTGCTCAAACAAAAGAGAGGTTAATACACAAAGAGAGCGTGAAACACAGAGACCTACAGACATGGCATTTACAGAGAGATT
>NW_027003621.1:0-5251 GCF_036934945.1 Oncorhynchus masou masou
AAGTCTAGGTGTCATTATGAGCCAGTCGAGGGTTCATTATGAGCCAGTCGAGGGTTCATTATGAGCCAGTCGAGGTGTCATTAAGGGAGCCATGAGGGTGTCATTATGAGCCAGTTGAGGTGTCATTATGAGCCAGTTGAGGTGTCATTATGAGCCAGTCAGGGTTCATTATGAGCCAGTTGAGGGTTCATTATGAGCCAGTTGAGGGTTCATTATGAGCCAGTCGAGGTTCATTATGAGCCAGTCGAGGGTTCATTATGAGCCAGTCGAGGCGTCATTACAGGGAGCCATTTGAGGGTGTCATTATGAGCCAGTTGAGGTGTCATTATGAGCCAGTTGAGGTGTCATTATGAGCCAGTCGAGGGTGTCATTATGAGCCAGTCGAGGGTTCATTATGAGCCAGTCGAGGGTCCATTATGAGCCAGTTGAGGTGTCATTATGAGCCAGTTGAGGTGTCATTATGAGCCAGTCGAGGGTTCATTATGAGCCAGTTGAGGTGTCATTATGAGCCAGTCGAGGGTTCATTATGAGCCAGTTGAGGTGTCATTATGAGCCAGTTGAGGTGTCATTATGAGCCAGTTGAGGTGTCATTATGAGCCAGTTGAGGTGTCATTATGAGCCAGTTGAGGGTGTCATTATGAGCCAGTCGAGGTGTCATTATGAGCCAGTTGAGGTGTCATTATGAGCCAGTTGAGGTGTCATTATGAGCCAGTTGAGGGTGTCATTATGAGCCAGTTGAGGTGTCATTATGAGCCAGTTGAGGTGTCATTATGAGCCAGTTGAGGTGTCATTATGAGCCAGTTGAGGTGTCATTATGAGCCAGTCGAGGTGTTCATTATGAGCCAGTTGAGGTGTCATTATGAGCCAGTTGAGGGTTCATTATGAGCCAGTCGAGGGTTCATTATGAGCCAGTTGAGGGTTCATTATGAGCCAGTTGAGGTGTCATTATGAGCCAGTTGAGGTGTCATTATGAGCCAGTTGAGGTGTCATTATGAGCCAGTCGAGGGTTCATTATGAGCCAGTTGAGGTGTCATTATGAGCCAGTCGAGGGTTCATTATGAGCCAGTTGAGGGTTCATTATGAGCCAGTCGAGGTGTCATTATGAGCCAGTTGAGGTGTTCATTATGAGCCAGTTGAGGTGTCATTATGAGCCAGTTGAGGGTTCATTATGAGCCAGTCGAGGTGTCATTATGAGCCAGTTGAGGTGTCATTATGAGCCAGTCGAGGGTTCATTATGAGCCAGTTGAGGTGTCATTATGAGCCAGTCGAGGGTTCATTATGAGCCAGTTGAGGTGTCATTATGAGCCAGTTGAGGTGTCATTATGAGCCAGTTGAGGTGTCATTATGAGCCAGTTGAGGTGTCATTATGAGCCAGTCGAGGTGTCATTATGAGCCAGTTGAGGTGTCATTATGAGCCAGTTGAGGTGTCATTATGAGCCAGTTGAGGGTGTCATTATGAGCCAGTCGAGGTGTCATTATGAGCCAGTTGAGGTGTCATTATGAGCCAGTTGAGGTGTCATTATGAGCCAGTTGAGGGTTCATTATGAGCCAGTTGAGGGTTCATTATGAGCCAGTTGAGGTGTCATTATGAGCCAGTCGAGGGTTCATTATGAGCCAGTTGAGGTGTCATTATGAGCCAGTTGAGGTGTCATTATGAGCCAGTTGAGGTGTCATTATGAGCCAGTCGAGGGTTCATTATGAGCCAGTTGAGGTGTCATTATGAGCCAGTTGAGGGTTCATTATGAGCCAGTTGAGGGTTCATTATGAGCCAGTTGAGGGTTCATTATGAGCCAGTTGAGGTGTCATTATGAGCCAGTTGAGGTGTCATTATGAGCCAGTTGAGGTGTCATTATGAGCCAGTCGAGGGTTCATTATGAGCTAGTTGAGGTGTCATTATGAGCCAGTCGAGGTGTCATTATGAGCCAGTTGAGGGTTCATTATGAGCCAGTCGAGGGTTCATTATGAGCCAGTTGAGGTGTCATTATGAGCCATTTGAGGGTTCATTATGAGCCAGTCGAGGTGTCATTATGAGCCAGTTGAGGGTTCATTATGAGCCAGTCGAGGGTTCATTATGAGCCAGTTGAGGTGTCATTATGAGCCAGTCGATGTGTCATTATGAGCCAGTTGAGGTGTCATTATGAGCCAGTTGAGGTGTCATTATGAGCCAGTTGAGGTGTCATTATGAGCCAGTTGAGGTGTCATTATGAGCCAGTTGAGGGTTCATTATGAGCCAGTTGAGGGTGTCATTATGAGCCAGTTGAGGGTTCATTATGAGCCAGTTGAGGTGTCATTATGAGCCAGTTGAGGTGTCATTATGAGCCAGTCGAGGTGTCATTATGAGCCAGTTGAGGGTTCATTATGAGCCAGTTGAGGTGTCATTATGAGCCAGTTGAGGGTTCATTATGAGCCAGTTGAGGGTTCATTATGAGCCAGTTGAGGTGTCATTATGAGCCAGTTGAGGTGTCATTATGAGCCAGTTGAGGTGTCATTATGAGCCAGTTGAGGTGTCATTATGAGCCAGTTGAGGTGTCATTATGAGCCAGTTGAGGGTTCATTATGAGCCAGTCGAGGGTTCATTATGAGCCAGTTGAGGTGTCATTATGAGCCAGTTGAGGGTTCATTATGAGCCAGTTGAGGTGTCATTATGAGCCAGTTGAGGGTTCATTATGAGCCAGTTGAGGTGTCATTATGAGCCAGTTGAGGTGTCATTATGAGCCAGTTGAGGTGTCATTATGAGCCAGTTGAGGTTCATTATGAGCCAGTCAGTGTCATTATGAGCCAGTTGAGGTGTCTTTATGAGCCAGTTGAGGGTTCATTATGAGCCAGTTGAGGTGTCTTTATGAGCCAGTTGAGGTGTCATTATGAGCCAGTTGAGGTGTCATTATGAGCCAGTTGAGGTGTCATTATGAGCCAGTTGAGGGTTCATTATGAGCCAGTTGAGGTGTCTTTATAAGCCAGTTGAGGTGTCATTATGAGCCAGTTGAGGTGTCATTATGAGCCAGTCGAGGTGTCATTATGAGCCAGTTGAGGGTTCATTATGAGTCAATCACCACCTTCCGGAGACACCTGAAACCCCACCTCTTTAAGGAATACCTAGGATAGGATAAAGTAATCCTTCTCACCCCCCCCTTAAATGATTTAGATGCACTATTGTAAAGTGGCTGTTCCACTGGATGTCATAAGGTGAATTCACCAATTTGTAAGTCGCTCTGGATAAGAGCGTCTGCCAAATGACTTAAATGTTAAATGTAATTATGAGCCAGTCGAGGGTTCATTATGAGCCAGTCGAGGGTTCATTATGAGCCAGTTGAGGCTTCATTATGAGCCAGTTGAGGTGTCATTATGAGCCAGTTGAGGGTTCATTATGAGCCAGTTGAGGTGTCTTTATAAGCCAGTTGAGGTGTCATTATGAGCCAGTTGAGGTGTCATTATGAGCCAGTCGAGGTGTCATTATGAGCCAGTTGAGGGTTCATTATGAGTCAATCACCACCTTCCGGAGACACCTGAAACCCCACCTCTTTAAGGAATACCTAGGATAGGATAAAGTAATCCTTCTCACCCCCCTTAAATGATTTAGATGCACTATTCAAAGTGGCTGTTCCACTGGATGTCATAAGGTGAATTCACCAATTTGTAAGTCGCTCTGGATAAGAGCGTCTGCCAAATGACTTAAATGTTAAATGTAATTATGAGCCAGTCGAGGGTTCATTATGAGCCAGTCGAGGGTTCATTATGAGCCAGTTGAGGCTTCATTATGAGCCAGTTGAGGTGTCATTATGAGCCAGTTGAGGGTTCATTATGAGCCAGTTGAGGTGTCTTTATAAGCCAGTTGAGGTGTCATTATGAGCCAGTTGAGGTGTCATTATGAGCCAATCGAGGTGTCATTATGAGCCAGTTGAGGGTTCATTATGAGCCAGTTGAAGTGTCATTATGAGCCAGTTGAGGGTTCATTATGAGCCAGTTGAGGGTGTCATTATGACAGTTGGGGTTCATTATGAGCCAGTTGAGGGTTCATTATGAGCCAGTTGAGGTGTTCATTATGAGCCAGTTGAGGTGTCATTATGAGCCAGTTGAGGTGTCATTATGAGCCAGTTGAGGTGTTCATTATGAGCCAGTCGAGGTGTCATTATGAGCCAGTTGAGGTGTCATTATGAGCCAGTTGAGGTGTCATTATGAGCCAGTCGAGGTGTCATTATGAGCCAGTTGAGGGTTCATTATGAGCCAGTTGAGGTGTCATTATGAGCCAGTTGAGGTGTCATTATGAGCCAGTTGAGGTGTCATTATGAGCCAGTTGAGGGTGTCATTATGAGCCAGTTGAGGGTTCATTATGAGCCAGTTGAGGTGTCATTATGAGCCAGTCGAGGTGTCTTTATGAGCCAGTCGAGGTGTCATTATGAGCCAGTTGAGGTGTCATTATGAGCCAGTTGAGGTGTCATTATGAGCCAGTTGAGGTGTCATTATGAGCCAGTCGAGGTGTCATTATGAGCCAGTTGAGGGTTCATTATGAGCCAGTTGAGGTGTCATTATGAGCCAGTTGAGGTGTCATTATGAGCCAGTTGAGGGTTCATTATGAGCCAGTTGAGGTGTCATTATGAGCCAGTTGAGGTGTCATTATGAGCCAGTTGAGGTGTCATTATGAGCCAGTTGAGGTGTCATTATGAGCCAGTTGAGGTGTCATTATGAGCCAGTTGAGGGTGTCATTATGAGCCAGTTGAGGTGTCATTATGAGCCAGTTGAGGTGTCATTATGAGCCAGTTGAGGTGTCATTATGAGCCAGTTGAGGGTTCATTATGAGCCAGTTGAGGTGTCATTATGAGCCAGTCGAGGGTTCATTATGAGCCAGTTCAGGTGTCATTATGAGCCAGTTGAGGTGTTCATTATGAGCCAGTTGAGGTGTCATTATGAGCCAGTCGAGGTGTCATTATGAGCCAGTTGAGGTGTCATTATGAGCCAGTTGAGGTGTCATTATGAGCCAGTTGAGGGTGTCATTATGAGCCAGTTGAGGTGTCATTATGAGCCAGTTGAGGGTGTCATTATGAGCCAGTTGAGGGTGTCATTATGAGCCAGTTGAGGTGTCATTATGAGCCAGTTGAGGTGTCATTATGAGCCAGTTGAGGTGTCATTATGAGCCAGTTGAGGTGTCATTATGAGCCAGTTGAGGTGTCATTATGAGCCAGTTGAGGTGTCATTATGAGCCAGTTGAGGTGTCATTATGAGCCAGTTGAGGGTTCATTATGAGCCAGTTGAGGGT
>NW_027003622.1:0-5251 GCF_036934945.1 Oncorhynchus masou masou
AATGCAAATCAGGGGGAGAAAATAGGTTTATTGAAAGAGGACAAATCATAGATGTTATGCTGAGAGATACAGTGGGGAGAACAAGTATTTGATACACTGTCGATTTTGCTGGTTTCCTACTTACAAAGCATGTAGAGGTCTGTAATTTTTATAATAGGTACACTTCAACTATGAGAGACGGAATCTAAAACAAAAATCCAGAAAATCACATTGTATGATTTTTAAGTAATTAATTTGCATTTTATGATTAAAAAATTACAGATCTCTAAATGCTTTGTAAGTAGGAAAACCTGCAAAATCGGCAGTGTATCAAATATTTGTTCTCACCACTGTAGATGTTCATTCTCCCCTGTCCTCAGTGATTCTCTCCTCAATGATTCTCTCCACAGAACAAAGCGACATGATGTAGTTTTGTAACCCAACCCTAGCCTGTGGTTGACCAATTAGAATTCCTTACAAATAAACTGAGCCAATGGCCAGATAACAAGTATCCTATTTCAGACTTATTGTGTTGAAAAATTCCTCCTTCCAAAAGGATAACCATCTCTGTTGTGTTCCACTAATCAGGCCTTTATAGTAGAGTGGCTATATGGAAGCCACTCCTCACATGACAGCCCACTTTGAGTTTGCTAAAAGGCCCATAAAGACATTCAGACCATGAGAAACAAGATTCTCTGGTCTGATGAAACCAAGATTGAACTCTTTGGCCTGAATGCTAAGCATCACGTCTGGAGGAAACCTGGCACCATCCCTACAGTGAAGCATAGTGGTGGCAGCATCAGACTAGTCAGGATCGAGGGAAAGATGAACAGAGCAAAGTACAGAGAGGTCCTTGATGAAAACCTGCTCCAGAGCGCTCAGGACCTCAGACTGGGGCGAAGGTTCACCTTCCAACAGGACAACGACCCTAAGCACACAGCCAAGACAACGCAGGAGTGGCTTCGGGACAAGTCTCTGAATGTCCTTGAGTGGCCCAGCCAGAGCCCAGACTTGAGCCCGATCTAACATCTCTGGAGAAACCTGAAAATAGCCAAGCAGCAACGCTCCCCATCCAACCTGACAGAGGTTGAGAGGATCTGCAGAGAATAATTGGACAAACTCCCCAAATACAGGTGTGTCAAGCTAGGAGTGTCATACCCAAGAATAATCGATGCTGTAATTGCTGCCTACGGTGCTTCAACAAAAGTACTGAGTAAAGGTTCTGAATACTTATGTAAATGTAATATTTTAGTTTTTTACGTTTTATAAATTAGCTAAAATGTATTTTAAAAACTGTTTTTTTTTGCATTGTCATTATGGATCATTGTGTGTAGATTGATGAGGATTTTTTTTTTGTTAATCAATTTTAGAATGAGGCTGTAACGTAAAAATGTGGAAAATGTCAAGGGGTCTGAATACTTTCCAATTGCACTGTATAGGTGCACACACTTTGACTCAAAGGGGCTTTCCTATAGCGTGCACACACTTTGACTCAAAGGGGCTTACCTATAGAGTGCACACACTTTGACTCAAAGGGGCTTTCCTATAGAGTGCACACACTTTGACTCAAAGGGGCTTACCTATAGAGTGCACACACTTTGACTCAAAGGGGCTTTCCTATAGAGTGCACACACTTTGACTCAAATGGGCTTTCCTATAGAGTGCAAACGCATCATGAATGGGGCTTTCCTATAGAGTGCAGACACATCATGAATGGGGCTTTCCTATAGAGTGCAGACACATCATGAATGGGGCTTTCCTATAGAGTGCAGACGCATCATGAATGGGACTTTCCTATAGAGTGCAGACACATCATGAATGGGGCTTTCCTATAGAGTGTAGACACATCATGAATGGGGCTTACCTATAGAGTGCAGACACATCATGAATGGGGCTTTCCTATAGAGTGCAGACACATCATGAATGGGGCTTTCTATAGAGTGCAGACACATCATGAATGGGGCTTTCCTATAGAATGCAGACACATCATGAATGGCACTTTCCTATAGAGTGCAGACACATCATGAATGGGGCTTTCCTATAGAGTGTAGACGCATCATGAATGGGACTTTCCTATAGGTGCAGATGCATCATGAATGGGGCTTTCCTATAGAGTGTAGACACATAATGAATAAGGGCTTTCTATAGAGTGTAGACACATCATGAATGGGGCTTTCCAATAGAGTGCAGACGCATGAATGGGGCTTTCAATAGAGTGCAGACGCATGAATGGGGCTTTCCTATAGATTGCAGACGCACCATGAATGGGGCTTTCCTATAGAGTGCAGACACATCATGAATGGGGCTTTCATAGAGTGCAGACGCATCATGAATGGGGCTTTCCTATAGAGTGCAGACACATGAATGGGGCTTTCCTATAGAGTGCAGACACATGAATGGGGCTTTCCTATAGAGTGCAGATACATCATGAATGGGGCTTTCCTATAGAGTGCAGATACATCATGAATGGGGCTTTCCTATAGAGTGCAGATACATGAATGGGGCTTTCCTATAGAGTGCAGATACATCATGAATGGGACTTTCCTATAGAGTGCAGATACATGAATGGGCTTTCAAATAGAGTGCAGATACAGTGCCTTCAGAAAGCATTCACACCCCTTATTCCACATTTTGTTATGTTACAGCCTGAATTCAACGTGGATTAAAAAATAAAAATAAATTAACATTTACACAATACCCCATAATGCAAAGTAAAAACATGTTTTTTGAAATACTTTGTAGAATCACCTTGGCGGCGATTACATGTGAGGTTCTGGGTACGTTTCTAAGAGCTTCCCACACCTGGATTGTGTAACATTTGCCCATTATTCTTTTCAAAATTCTTCCAGCTCTGTCAAATTGGTTGTTGATCATTTCTAGACAACCATTTTCAGGTCTTGCCATAGATTTTCAAGAAGATTTAAGTCAAAACTGTAACTCGGCCACTCAGGAACATTCAATGTCGTCTTGATAAGCAACTCCAGTGTAGATTTGGCCTTGTGTTTTAGGTTATTGTCCCGCTGAAAGGTAATTTCATCTCCCATTGTCTGGTGGAAAGCAGACTGAACCTGGTTTTCCTCTAGATTTTGACTGTGCATAGATCTATGAATATTTTTTTTATCCTGAAAAACTCCCCAGTCCTTAACAATTACAAGCATACTCATAACATGATGCAGCCACCACCATGCTTGACAATATGGAGAGTGGTAATGTGTGTCAGAGTTGTGTGTATAGGTGGCAGGGAAGTCAGGTGCAGGAGAGTAAATGGAGTATTTTTAATATAAGTCCATAATATGCTCCAAACACTAAATACATACATACTTAAACGAACATGGGTATGAGGACCCGTCGCGCACCTATACAACATAAAACAACACTTGACATAAAACAATCTCTGACAAAGACCTGAGGGGGAAACTGTAACGTTTTCTTCTGGTGAAAGAGAGGCGGAACAAAATGCAGCGCGGTTAGTTTTGTACGTCTTTAATAAAGATGAAAATACAACAAGCCACAAGAACCGTGAAAAACCGAAACAGTCCTATCTGGTGCCACAAACACAAAGACAGGAACAATCACCCACAAGAAACCTAAAGAATATGGTTGCCTAAATATGGTTCCCAATCAGAGACAACGATAAACACCTGCCTCTGATTGAGAACCACTCTAGGCAACCATAGACTTACCTAGAGTACTACTCTAACCACAATCCCATAACTACAAACAACCCCAGACAAAACAAACCACATAAATCCCCATGTCACACCCTGGCCTCACCAAAATAATACCGAAAACACAGAATACTAAGGCCAGGCGTGACAGAAACAGAGGGTTAAATACACAACAGATAATGAATGGGATTGAAAACAGGTGTGTGGGAAGACAAGACAAAACAAATGGAAAATGAAAAATGGATCAATGATGGCTAGAAGACCGGTGACGTCGACCGCCGAGCTCCGCACCGAACAAGGAGAGGCAACGACTTCGGCAGAAGTTGTGACAATGTGTTCAACTTAACACTTTGCATTCAGGACAAAAAGTCCATTGCTTTGTCATATCTTATGTAGTATTACTTTAGTGCCTTGTTGCAAACTGGATGCTGAGTTAGGAAGGGCGCCTGTAACTTTGTAGTGACTGGGTGTATTGATTCACCATCCAAAGTGTAATTATTAACTTCACCATGCTCAAAGGGATATTCAATGTCTACTCCCTGGTCTTTGTGGTTGAATCTGTGTTTGAAATTCACTGCTCGACTTAGGGACCTTACGGATAATTGTATGTCTGGGTTATAGAGATAACGTCGTCATTAAAACATCTTGTTAAACACTATTATTGCCCACAGAGTGAGTCAATGCAACTTATTATGTTACTTCTTAAGCACATTTTTACTCCTGAACTTATTTAGTCTTGACATAACAAAGGGGTTGAATACTTATTGACTCAATTGATAAACAAGCACCAATTAAGAAACGGACTGTGAGAACTGTTAAGGCTCCATGGATTGATGAGGAATTGAAAAACTGTCTGGTTGAAAGAGATGGGCAAAAGGAGGTGGCTAATAAGTCTGGCTGCACATCTTACTAGTTTACTTCCTGCAAACTGAGAAATTATGTGACTAAACTCAACAAAGAAGAAGAATAAACTGTATTATCAAGCCAAGATCAATAATATAAGTAAAACAACTTTGGAGTACTTTAAATGAAATTATGGACAGAAATACAAAATTCAACTCCATCTTTCATTGAATCAGATGGCTTATTCATCACAAAAAAAACAATTTGACGTTACTAATTATTTAAATGATTACTTCTCAATGCACTTATTTCAGTTTTCACACGCAACAACTGTAGTTTAGACACTGACTACAACTACTGACCACAACTGCACAACTATTGACCACACAACTACTGAACCACACAACTACTGACCACAACCACACAACTATTGACCACAACCACACAATTACAGACCACAACTGCTGACCACAACTACTGACTACAACTACTAACCACTACTGTCTACAACAACACAAATACAGACCACAATTACGTACCAAAACTAGTAACCACAACCACACAGCTGCTGGTGTCACGTTCTGACCATCGTTCGTGTGTTTTCCTTGTTTTAGTGTTGGTCAGGACGTGAGCTGGGTGGGCATTCTATGTTGTGTGTCTGGTTTGTCCATTTCTACGTTAGGCCTGATATGGTTCTCAATCAGAGGCAGGTGTTAGTCATTGTCTCTGATTGGGAACCATATTTAGGTAGCCTGTTTTGT